>NC_031780.1:18406725-18441952 GCF_001522545.3 Parus major | reverse complement strand
AAAGCCCGGCCGGGCTCGGGGCTCCCGGGCCCCTCCGCACCCCCGGCCCGGGGCCTGCGGGCAGCAGCGTCCCCGGCCGCTGCAGGGGCTGCGTACAGATTGTTCACCTGATGCGAGCTGCAAGTGCCGCTTGTTGTTGCCGAGCCTTATGTTGTCTGCATATGGTAGCTGCCAGCAGAAGAGGATAACGCATTTTGGGCTGTAGCTTAAAACTTTACTAATGTTCCCTTGCTTGTCCCTGCTTGAGGGGTTTTATCCGTTTGAGCGGAGAGGAAATGGTAGAGGTATGTATTTGTCGGGTGGATGTCGGCTTAGGACCTTGAAAGCAGTCAGAAGGTCTTATTTGTTTGTTTGATGTGAGATTATAAACCCTGTTACAGGTATAAACCGGCCGTTATTATTATCATTGCTGTTTTTATAGAGGCACAGGTGTCTGGCCATACCTCAGTGGTGCGTGGCTGCAATAAGCTCGGTGCTAGAGTGGCTCATGCGGTGCCTTCGGAGGCACACGCAGCTGGCACAGGGCTGAGGCTTGGTTCCCAAAATGGCACTGCATCTCTAACTGCCGGGGTGGCTGTTGGACAATCTCAAATCTACAGCTTGTGCATTTTAAGGCGGTTGTTGCTGGATGTTTCTGTTTTCCTCAGCCCGGTGCTGTCTGCAAAGAGGTAGTGGTGCTCTTGAGGAGCTGATTTTGTATTCTGTGGGCACAGGCGGCTGAAGCTCCCCTTCCCTCACCTCTCTGAGGTGTGTGGTATGTGTTGTGTGGCTCCTGGCCACATGAAGGTTTTGGTGTGCAGCTCATGGGATCAGCAGTGTTGGCCCAGTTTGGTGCTGTTTGTGTATCGTGGGCACCAACATCATTTTGCACTTGGCTCGAGTCTTCTACCAGGCAATGTTTCTACAGAAGATAAAGCTGGACCCTTCTGTAAAGAATGGTTTGTTTTCTGAGTTCAAGACTTGTAGGAGGTTTTTCTTTCTTCCTGTATTTTCTGTTCTTTCCTTCCCAGCAGAACTTTCTAAGTATTTAATCTGTGTTTGTGGTGAAGGTATGTTTCAGGTCAAATGTACGTGTTCCTTGGTCACTGTAAGGCAGGAATGCTTCTGCTGGCCTTCCTCATTCTGCATCAGGAGTTACTCAGGGTGGTTAGGAAACTCGAAATAATGTGTACAGGGAATATTTTTCTAGTTGAAAGTCTGTTCTGAGACTCTGAAATTTGGCTAACAGGTAAATAATCCCTCATGAAATATAATAAGGCAGTTATAGGCTACTGACATTTAAAAGTGAAGTCTAGGTTTCTTCTTCTTCTCGTGCATCAGCTTGGATTTGGTCACTGGCATCTTGTTTTTTTGAGGGTGTGCAGTCTCCAGCTTGAGATCTCTATTCCCTACTTCTTCCCACTATTTATTATTTTTCAACACCACTTCTCCCTCAGCATACAAATGATGGCTGGATTTTCTTTGCAGTAAAACAATTGTATTTTTCTGTCCTAAGTAAGCTTTTTCTTTAAACCTGACACTGACAGTCATTTTACTGCCACTTGCTTTACTCAAAACAGGGTTATGTCAAGAGAAATTGTGCTGCTGCTTTTGTTTATGTGGTAGTACTGTAATAGGAAAAGACTTGTTCTTGGTACAATGAATGCTGGTACACCAGAAATCCTGCTAATGATAGTGATTAATGGGTGCTGCTCAAAATAGCTTTCACTGCTGATATGACTAATTGTGCTGTATGAAAAGAGCCCCTTTATTCCCAGTAATCTCAAGGTGTTTCTAGAGTTTTGGAGAAGTGTCTGATCAGTGCAGACAGATAACTGCACGGGGAGATGCAGAAGTTGCTGGAGTGTGGCAGCTCTCAGGAGCTTGCTGTTGTGCTGCAGGACCAGTTGGGGCTGAGAATGAGTACTTTCTTGTGGTTGTAGGTAGACAGAATATTATTACTGGAATTGGGTGTTAGCCAGTGGAACACCCTACGTGTTGCAGACAATGCCAGGGTATTGTTAGTAGCTACAGAAGGCATTTATATCATACATGAAAGATGACATTTCCAGCAGCATGGGTAACCTCATCACAGGGCATTGTGCTGGGGCTGGCGCTGCTGCCCTTGACAAAAATCTGTGTTGCAATTGCTCTGCTCCTCCTAGAGCTTGGTGATGGCTCTGGATACCCTTCCCAAGCCTTTGGACAACAAGTGATGCTGCAGGCAATCCCATGCTCCTGGGCCGTGGCACATTCCAGGTTCTGTTTGGATTTTGTATGTGCTGGAAACTTAATGGGGACTGTGGATTTAAACCATAGCAGGTCCTGTGTCTTGATATGTGTAAAATCTGAAATTCTGGCTTGTAGGATAAAGAAATATTTTGAAAATTTAGGAGAATATGCTAGAGATGGGTTCCAAACTCCCTGAGAAGAAGCTTGAAGTTGTGCTTGTTGCACTTCTGGCTTTGTGTTTCTTCTCTTCTGCTCTTTATGTACCTCAAGACAATTTTACATCAGGAGCTGTTGAGACATTTGTTCTTTCAGCCATCAAAGAGACCCTTAAGGTGTCTGTGGGAGAATAGGACACATTCCATTCACAAATTCCGCTTTGCCAGGTTAGTTGCCAGTTTGGTCTGATAGGATTCCAGTCTTGTAGTGTTCTGTGGATAAACTGGTTTAGTCCAGTCCTTGAATTTTGTCAAAATGGTGATTAAAACAAGGAAAGAAAAAAAGGTTTTTTTAAATGAAACTTCAAAATTATAATTTTGGTGGTAATGAGGTGTGTTTCACTTTGAAGAGCTCTAATGTGACAAGACAAATTGTTTTGAGAACTGCGGTCTTGGAATATCAATCATGTCTTACCCTGCTGTAATTAATGAATTAGTGTGTTTGTTACTTAAGATAAATTTTGGGGACTTGATCTGTGTGGTTCTGTTAAGGTCACAAGCTTTGCATGAGGCAAACCAACTTCCAGGGATTCAGGCTGGAGCGCTTTGGAGTAAAAGAAAAAAGGAGTGATTGTGAGAAAAAACAGAATAGAAAGTTTAGAAATGCTGGTCAGACGTCGAAGAATGACAGAAAAGGGGAATGCAAAGGACTCCAGGTACAGCTGGGGGAGTCCTGGGATGTCTGAGTGCATGGGTGGGTCTGAGGTGGGAGTAGCTGAGGCTCTGTGAGGCTTCCAGGCATCTTTGAGAGGCTGTGCAGCACGTCAGGCATTTTCCCAGCTGTGATCCTGCATTCCATCGATGGCAAATTGGCTTCAGTCTGGTGATAACATACGGCAGCTTATCCAACTGAAGTTGGAAGTGTGATATTCTAGGACTTGGCTTTGAAGAACCATTTTCACTAAGGAAATAAATATTCTTCCTTCTAAGGAAAGTCCTCGTAGGAGAACACGATAGCACTGGTAGATAGATTTTTTTTTTTGCTGTATTAGTTAAAAAGCAAACCAAAAATTTTAAAAATAATTTATGCTGTAGAGTAACTGCCCATGTTTTACTGTCAGGGTCCCATCAGACAAAGTAATGCCTTGGGAATTATTTTTATTATTATCTTTACAATACAGCCCTAAATTGTGACCAATTCCTGCTTATATTTTTAGTAACATTTTCTCTCCGAAATATCTGATGAGTATTTTCTGGTTTAGGCTAGCTAGATTTTCACTGTTCCTTCTTTATGGGCTTTTGTTGCTGCTTTCCTAACAGTTTTCTGCTTTTTCAAGTGGTTGGGGGGTTTGGGGTTGATGTGACTCTGTTTTGCTTTATTGAGTCATATTACAGTGGGGTCCTTGTTAGGCATTAACATTTTCTGATAAGCATTTCTGTTACAACAGCATTGCACAAGACAATTGTGCAAATTGCACAAGATTCTTTGGAAAATTTCAGCAGGGAAAGTCTTCCACCACCCTGTCAGTCACTCCTCGTGTTGAGATATTCTATTTTTGTTCTTTCCTGGTACTACCTATGTGCTGGTTAGAATGCTGTAAGGGAACATGTCAACTGGCTGTTTAATAACAGTATTTTAGGTGTGACTCTTGTTTAGTTGTGCACTCAAAGTTGACATTTAAATGGTACTGTCCAATTATAGAAAATTCCTTAGACTCTGTGTCGCGTACTCTGCAATCTGGGAACAGAATAAATCTCCTCTACCTAAACAGCTTCTGAATGTAAGAGAAAGTTTGTTTCCCTTGATAGAAATAATAAATATTAACTTTGTTTCTTTAGTGCTTTATTTTAAGACATTTTGGGAACTCTAAAGCAGTGTATAGAATGAGTTGTAGAGGAGAAGAGCAGGAAGAAGGGACGGTGCTGGACCATGTTTCCATTTCTCCACAGGCATCTCTAGTGTGATTCATTCATGTGAGGGTTGTCTACCAATGAAATTTATCTCTAATCCTGTCAGTAACTGGGTGTTTTTAGTTTCCCAAGTAGATTCCATGACTGTCATTCCTGGTATGTTTGTGAGTTTCTGGATGGTGTTGGGAATTCCTCTGGATTTGCCGGGGTAAAACTAGATCCTTTGAAGTGTGTCCATGTGATTTGTTTCATACCAGGAGCGATGTTCCTAGGTACTTTTTAATGAAAGTTGAACTTCCTGCACTTCTGTACATATTACAGAAGTTGGCTGTGTACATGGGAACACTTTGAGTCCAAGCACAAGAACTTCCCTGGAGAAAGATAAAGCACCTGAATGTCTGCAGCTCACATTCCAGGAAAATCTGGAGATCTTTTTCTAAGAGTCTAAGTACAAGGTATTATTTTTAAAAGTTCTTTAAAAATATTTGAAGCTGGCAATCTTATCCTGAAGAATCCAGATACTCTTTTTATATGATCTTGTAACAAAATTGCTGAAAAGCAGAGAGAGCTGTAGTGCCTGGGAAGGATGCACACAGAGACACTCCTCTTCTTGAAAGACTCTTCTCATGTCTGCATCCTCACAGGTGCAGTAAAAGACTGGGGAATCACAGGGGAAGGATCACAATGGGTAAATGTAATTCTGTGCCACACCAAAAGATTTGAGGAAACCTCTTTCTGGTGAGTATTTAAAAATATTTCTCGAATGCTATTTGCAAGCCTTGCACCAGATGGTATTGTATTATGTGGAAGGAGGAGGAGGGTACCTAAAAATGCTATTCTTCCAGTTCTGTGTGTTCTTCTTCAGGGGAACTTCAGTGTAGGATGAGTTTGTCATCTGCAAATGCTCAGAATAAACCATGTTTGTCAAATGCAGGTAAAAATGAATGCAGGTGTTCATCATTTGTTAGAGGCCTCCGTGTTTTGTAAGAGATGGAAAGATCATGGGGAGAGAAGATCCTTGGTGGGAGGGGGGAGTAGCAATTCTGCTTGTGTTTAGTGGTCTGCAGTTCTTGGTCCAAGCAGGAGTTAAGGCCAGGTGGTGCAGAGTAGTGTTAACTAAAACTGTGCAAAGATGTTGTTGCAGAATCCTGCTTCATCAGTGCATGTTTGTGAGCTGCAGAATTAACTTTATTTAGCCTCTTACCAAATACATGGTTAAGTGTTTGTGGTTTCTTGGCTGAGCAACACAGCTTGCAAATATTTAAATATTAAGGTAACAAGATCAACCCTTTTTGCTATAAGAGATGAGCATTTGCAAGCAAGTGATGCAATCAAAAACTTTAATGTTGTGATGAAAAATTCGAATTCTGCTGAATATGCATGTATTCTTTAGGAAAAACTGAAACCTTTAATTTACTAAATAAAAAAAGAGAATGCAGAAACTTGGTAATGATCAGAATTTTGTTTTACTGAGTTCAGTTGTGCGTGATGCAGATGAAACCAAGAGTGCTGTTGTTGGCAGGAGAGCAGAGGTTTGAGTGGGTACTTGGACATTCTTTATGTACAGAGAGCAAACTTGGCATGCTTTAGTAATTCACAGTACAGTACAAATAAATTGTCCTTCCAGCAGTGTAAATAGATGCACATCTTCTGATAGAAATGAGGTTAAGGCTTTGGTAGTGTTACACTTGTTTTGGCTGTTTCTGAAGAGAAGCTGCTGAAGTTTATGTATAAAAGAGCAGGGTAAACTAAAAATTAACTAAACTAAAAATTAAATTTCCTAAAATAATGGAAGTGTACGTGAACTTCTAATTCTGTGGCTTATTTTTGTTTTATGCTGATGAAAATTTTATGGAGTTCTGGAAGGAAATGCCAATTGTTAGAACGAAACCCTGAAAAACAGAGCATGTTATAGCAACACTGCTTTTGGGAATATGCTTGGTCCTGTATTGAAATGTTGGAAAAGTCCCTACTCAAAAGAGTCTTTCTGTCTGTCTTGTATTGCTTTCAGAAGGAGAATGAAAACATTTTTTTTTGAGCAATCCTATTAGATCTAATCATAAACTTCTTTGTGTAAACATTGCAATAATTTCCAGGGCAGCAGATTGTGATGTTGAATTCAACACTTTGACCTCATTCCAGGCCCAAAGAGGAGTAAACATTTGAAAGCTTCAGGCAGGTATTATAAAATAACTTTGATAAGCAGCAAATTTTATATAAAATTTGCCTATGAATTTACCACACACTTACTCACACCTTCATCTTAGCAAAGATACAGTACAGACCCAGGCTGTCAACCCTAATTTAAGTGTTGTCTTTCCCATAAATGACTATTTCAGTTTTGAGACCAGTGCTGGGTTGTGGGACAGTACATGGTCTGGTTTGGCACTCTCTGGTCAAGTGCACTGGGAGTTTTTTCCTTGTGGAAAAGTGGTACGTCTGATCCGTGCTATTTTGAAGTAAATCTGTTGCTTGGTTTAGTGGTTAGAAAAGTTCTTTGACTGGGTAAGTGAATCCATTGCTCTGCAAATGTTTCTGGATATGAAATCTGTTGAAAACCACTAATGATACATTTTTTGTTTTTGTATAGGAATGTTACATTTTTGTGGTGGTGAATTGGTATGATAGATTAAATCTGTAGTTGACACACAAGATTTAGGGCAATGTTTTTTGGGTAAAGTGCATTTTCTTTCTTTGAAGATGCAGCAGGAAAAGAGTTTGTTTGGGGGTTTTTTTTCCAATCTTAGCTTCTGGAATGGTTGGGTTGTAGGAGGTTTGATGGGGATTGTCTGATGCAGTCGGACAAATGAATAACAGACCATGTTTTGCTCTGTACTTGTGCTTCTGCTGAACAAGGGTTAGAAGATGAGAGCTCTTCTGTGTGTGCCCTCCTTTTCCATGTTACAGTGACCATCAGGCCCCTGTCAGATCACAGGAACAAACTGAGGAGGAGCCAGGTGGTTCTGTGTGTTTGGGCACATTTCTGAAGGGTGTTCTTTGCTCAGATGTGTTGGGTGAACACAGTGTGGGATTTGCTGGGGCTCAGGGCAGCAGAGGGCAAGGCTGAGGAGCTCCCCTGGCTTTAAAGTACAGTCTGTAAGTTTAATTTGTTGTTAAACAGCTGCAGTTTGCTGCTTGTGCAGTGCATTGATGGGGGAGGTTGTGACAATTTGCGGTGATTTTTAAATGACGCTTCTCAAGTCAGATTCTGGGGATGTGTCTGTAGGTTGGTGTGTTGCTGTTCTTCAAGCTCCTCTACCCTTACCCCCTTATTCATTATTCCCTTGCACTTAGGGGGATTATTGATGGAAATGTCTGTCTATACTGCCTTCTCTTCAGCATCTTTTGCTGTGTTTCACTTGCAAGGCCTTCATGGGCTTTAACTTTGTGCAGTGTGAGAACTGAAGAAGACTACTGCTGGTTTTATATGACTGACAATGTTTGGCTTGATGTTGTAGTTTTTTCCTTTTCCTGAGACATTCACATTTTTATGGGCTTGTTTTCAGCTTCACATTGCAGCTGCTGGGTGCTTTTCTCTGTCTGATGTAATATGTTGTTACCGGTATTTTAAGTCGTGTTCTGAAACAGGAGAAAATTAGGTATTTCAGTCAGTTGCTTTCTGCTAAAAAGTTGTGTCTGTATTTTGTTCTGAAATTGTTGTAGGACAGATGAGGCAGCTTCTTTCCAAAAATTCTTGTGGTTTCAGGGAGGTAATACATTGTGTCTTCTTTGCATATGTGCTATTTGATATATTCTGATCTGGAACATGAGTTTTCCTCTCTGCTGTGTGGTTGTATTTTGCTGCACATAAAATGAAAGACCAAGAAAAACAAGGGGAAGTATAGCTTACAAAATTTTCAGCACTACATAATAAGGCTCATTTTCCTTTAACTTAAAGCTTTGTAAGTGATCCAGTCTTCATAATCACGAGTGTTCCTAGGAAGGTGTGCTGTGTTTTGATTCAGATGTTCAGTGTGTTGAAGAATAAATTATAATATGAAGGTAGGGCATCTTGTGTGCTGTGTCTATGCTAAATATTTTTCTGTAAAATGAATTCTAATGTGAGCAAAGTTAAACTGGTATAATTTGGAACAGTAGACTTGAGGCAAAAATGCAAGTAGTTCTGTGTGAATATTGATTATTGTGCTCGGCAGCATGTGAAAAACCTCATCGTGCCTCAGAGCACTGTTGCCTTAGTGGACTTAAAATCCCTTATTTAGCTGTTGCTAAGGATTTGTGTTGAGGGTTTTTTTAAATTTCTTTTTACTTCCCACCATTGACCTAAGTGCTGCAGTTCACTGGCTTTCCCTGCCCTTACACTGTCCCAGGCAAGGAGGGTTTTCACCAAAGGATGGTGAGTTTCTGTCTGAAACAGTCCAAACCTGGAGATCTCAGGAACCCACTTAACAAAATCTGAAAAAAAAAAGCAGGGAATGGTAATTGCAGCTGTAGAATAACCCTCAGAGGAGGGAATATGACTTAAATATATCAGTGTGTGTCCTCAGGTGTTAAGATGCCTTTGTCTTAACTGTGGGGTATTCCGGCACAGCAGGTCAGATGTTGTGTACCTCTTTGGTAAGAGCCAGCATTTAAAGGACTAATACTTCAACAGTGATGCTTTGTAGTTGATGTGAAGGGAAGAACTGGCTTTTGTTTTCACTGGTGAAATGACTTTTTACCTAAAACTGCTGCTTCATGTTCTTTTGGAAGATACTGCCCCATCCTGGAGCTCTGGTAAGCTGAAGGTTGAGGCAGGTACTTGTGGCTTACTTCACTTACATTGCACTGCCTCTCCTTTTTTTGTTTTCTTTGTTCAAAAAGCTGGGTTTTGTTAAATACGAGAACACTGTCATAAGAAACATAGCAAAGCAACTGCTCACAGTCATTAACTCAGTAAGTAATTGAGACTATTCAATGTAATCTCCTGAATTACAAACATTAGGTAAAAAACCCTTTCCTCTATGAAAAACAAGCTTAAATCTGTCACTTTTCACAAGAGCATGTAGTGATATGACAAGGGAGAATGGCCTTTGCTGAGGGAGAGTAGATTTATATTAAATATTGGTAGGAAATTATCCCCTGTGGGGTGGAGAGGCCCTGGCACAGAGTGCCCAGACAATGCTCCATCCCTGGAAATATCCAAGGCTGGGTTGGATGAGCCCTTGGAATAACCAAGGATAACTGGGATAGGGGAAGGTGTCCCTACACATGGCAGGGGTGGGCTGAGATGGGCTTTAAGGTGTTTCCAACCCAAACCATTCTATGAATTCAGGATAAGTCAGGTATTTACAACATTGGTATGTGGTAAAAACATCAGTGCCACAAGATTTTTTAATTGATGCTTTTTCTCGAGTAGTTATCTTCTAGCTACTTACTAGTAGTGATTGCTTAATATAACATTGAAATAATTTTTATTAGTAGCAAGTCAGTTCTGACTAATAAAAATTGATTGTTTTCACCAAAGTGTGGACAGAGAAATGACTCTTATACAGAGTGTATGTTTCAACTTCAGAGGCAAAGAAATAACAGCATAATCACCTGAAAAATATGAAAAGCAGTCCATGGAATAATTTTCTGTTTCAGACAGAGAATAAAACATTAGCTGTAAGAGGAACTAAGGTTCCATTTTACAAGTGACTGTACTATTTACAGTGATTTGCTGATAGGTATGCAGCAACTCAGAAAGCAGCAGGGTGCTTCACTGGTATCATTTGAGAGCCCTAAAATATAGTTTCATCTTAATTTTGAATATTTTTTATATTGGTATGCTGTAAAAAACCCATCAGTTTCATTGCCAGGCACAGAATCATCTCGTTTTTTATGCTGCTGAATCCAGTCACTCTCCTTTTCTCCTGTGATTTTTTTGTTGTTGTTTTTACTTTTAGTTTAACTTTTTTTCCCCCCTGCTTTAGACTTCAATTCCCGTATAAAACTCTCCTGATTGTATGTGTTGCACAGTGAGGATTGGAATGTTAGCAGAAAGACGGGGAGAGGAATCTGCCGTGCTGAAAATGCAAAAGATTTCCTGTTGTTGTTACTCATTTTGGTGTGAGTTAGTGTCCCTGAGGCAGCTGAAGCACTGCTTCAACTCTCCTTGCTTCATGGAAATGCACAAGTGGTAGCAGAGGATAAAACCCCTTGATGTATCCAATAATACTGTGATTGTGGTTAGTCCCAGTTCTGTCTTTAGAACACATTGTTCCTAATAAAATAAATGCACAAAGTGGTATGGCCTGCTCCAGCTGCAGAGTGTTACTGGATGCATTGAAGGAAGGTAATTATTTTATTTATTTCTAGACTTGAAATTTTGTGAAAATGTCTCATTGAAATTCGACTCCCTCAGTAGGGAGAACGTGCATTGTGTAGTGTGAATGTTACAGGCATTGCTAGGTACATGCAGGAAATCCTTTTTTTGTATTGCTGTGGATAAAACCAAATCTATAAATACCTCAGTGTGTAGTAAGGATGCTTGTCTAATACTGGGGGGTTTAAGCTGGCTGGAGTTAATGTAAAAGTAGGGAAGAGAAATTGAAGATGGACCAGTGTTGTTGAATTGGAAGCAAGACAGCAGGATATGTTTTTAGTGTTCAAAATTTGCAGAAAACGACAGACTTGATGTTATAATAGAAATGCAGAAAATAAATGTGGCATCCCTGTGTTTATGCATTCTGGTGTTCCTGAGAGGTTTCCACAGATACAGTTGTGGACTTATATAGAATATAGATATTGTAATTGCCTAACAGAATAATTCTAAAAGCAGAGCAAAATCCTTACAGAGCTGTAGAGGGAAGGAGATTTGGTAGGGTAGGAAGACATTTCCCTGTGCTTTCCCATCTAGCAGAGTGGGGAACAGGAGTGGATGGAAATCCTCCTGCAGAAGCGTTTGCTGTTTTGTTTGGTGGTGCTGTAGCCATTGGCACTTTGTGCTGCCACCAGTAATTCAGGGGCACAGGATATACAAGTTCAGGTTTTTGTCAGAGCCTGCCTAATGGGGGAAAAATGTGGAAGAAGGGGCATTATCTTTAAATAGAGAGCATAATAAGAACTGCAGTGGAAGTTCAAGCCTGAAATGTCAAGGTCTAGCAGCAGGGTTCTTCCCAGCCACTTCATTGTTCCCTGGGCTCTGTTACTGTGCTCCTTATCTTAAAGCAGATGCAAGGAGAATTTTTTTCTTAAATATTAGTTTCACTTACCTCCTCCAGAGCCATTGTGGAAGTTGTTTCCATGATATTGATTATGGAAGAGCGTGGGCATTGAGTTCTGTCCAAAATCAGCCTGGCTGAGCCATAAGTGCTGTGTGATGGTTCCACTGGGGCTGGAGGAAGCTGGAAGCAGTGAGGATGTGGGGATGTGTTAGCTGAGATCTGTGTTCAGACAAGATTGCTGCTGTGTTTCTGGAGGCTGGTGGATGTGCAGTGTCCTCCCAGCAGGTTCCAGGCTGCCCTGGCAGGGGAGCTCAGCCAGGTGTGCTGGGGAAGCTGGTGGCAGGTAGCAAAGTCACAGGGCACAGTGATAATTCAGTGTTTACCAGATCACACTGGTATCCTTGTAGATCATATTAATGTACTTCCTCATTTCAATTGAATTGTTAAATTAATTTTTAAACATTAGTTTAATGAGTGTGTTGCTAAATATCAAAGAAGCCATCAGGCACTCTGGTGCTCAGTTTCCATTTCAGCTCACTCCAGCAGGGACAGCGGTGATAACAGCACTGCTGCCAGCCCTTCCTGACTTACCTGGTGATGCTGGAGTGCTCCAAGGGAAAAGCTGATTTTTCAAAAAACAATTCTTAGCTTTTCTTTCAGAAATTTGTTAAAAATTGCTAAATTTTCAGTGAGCTTCAAAGCTTTTCATGCGCTCATTAATAATTTGAATGTTTCCTATAAATGATTGCGTGTTGAAAAGGTTGTTTTGACTTAGTTGAATGTGCATTGCATGCTTTAGTGGAAATGAAGGCACAGATCAGCATGCAGCTCCAGCCTGCATCAGTGACTGTGCTCCAGGAGCCCTTTCACTATGAAGTAATGATTTTTAAATGGTGTCACGTATGGATTCACTCTGGTACGACTTGGGCTTCATTTTTATGACTAATGAAGAATATTCTTAGCACAAATGAAGCCACCTATGCCGTGTTCCTGCAAGTTTATGGAAGATGGGAGTGGAAACAGTGCTGAAAAATTAAAGACTTTAATGCTGTCCTTGATGAGGACTTAGAATTGCTTCAGTACCTTTTATAGTAAAGGCAGAGACTGTGGGAGGATTAACTTATATTTATATTGACAAACAATATTCTATTATTTCTTTAAATTATACATTTTATTACTCTGGTGTTCATAAAATGCTTAATTAAGTCAATATTTTGAAGTAGCTGGGTTATTGGACAGTGCTGTTGTGATACTCTTTTTCCATTTGACTAACAGTAACCTTTTGAAAACATATTTTCACATATTTTCCTAGTGGCATGATAAATTTTTGTGGCTGTCATTCATTGACATGAGAATCTCAGTGAGGTTTTTTAAGATGCTTCAAGTCCTCATTTTGAGGTGGGGCAGAGAAGTTTTCAAATGTTGACCCTTAAGACTCAATGAAGTTACCATTGAAAATATGGGTGTACAACATCATGTTTTTGCTGAGGGATGAGACAGTCCTGACTTGTATTTCTTTATGTTCATAGTGTAATTTTATCTATTTTGTTTTTTTTAAAAGGAAAGAAAGTATTGTTATCCCCCAGGAGTCAGCTGGGAATGAATCTCATGGGCTGCTCCTGGGGGTGCTGTTCCTGTTGTTGATAACTTTTGTTTCATGATACCCAGTGTTGGATAAATATGTTAATGAGGTGACTCTTGACTCCCCAATTTCTCTGTTGTTTTTCAGTCCATTCCAAAATCCAGCTCTGCTCCCTTAAAAAGTTCTCACTCTTGGTTTTCTCTAGTCTGGTATGTGTTCACTTACCTACTTTTATTCTTAATTTCTGGAGGCTGTCCTCCCACTTACACTGTTCAGTTTGTGGGGAGCTGGTGAGAAATTCAAATTATGCCCTGCTGAGAATAGTTGGAAGCTGAAGGAGTGGGAGAGAGAAGTAGAAGAAACTGATGATATTTACTAGAACTGCCTATGCAAACTGGTGTGAAACAATCCATATTAATTGTTAAGGGCATTGATAAGGTACATATGTAAATAAATCAACATATTGTGTCATAGCACCTTATGTCATGGTTCAAGGATTATTCCTTTCTTAATTTTTGCTTCTGTGGTCAAGTTGTCCTGTAACTGATTATGTCTGAAATATAATTTAGAAGGTAATTTTGGGAAGTACTTGAGGCAATTTCTTTGCCCTTAGCATCTAGGCTGGCTAGATGTTTAATCAAGTTGTATCAGTATTGTTGGCCTTGTTTTGAAAGATTTGCTTCAGTCTTGGTGTGTTATGAATATTTTGGGGTCCATGGGAATTCCCTTTCTCCCCTCAGTGTCAGTGAGTTCCCTAAGGGGCAGGACCAGCTCAGCCTCTCCCTGCAGGGTGAGCACAGACCCAGCTCAGTGGTGCCCTGCACTCCCTCCTGCTCCTGGGATGCTTTTTGGGACCAAAATCCCTCATTTTGGGGTAGGCTCAGAGTGCTTGGTGAAAACCCAGACGTGCTTGTAGCTCTTGGCAGCTCCAAGAGTGCCTGGCCATGTCAGGCTGCAGCCTCCAGGCTTGGGATGCATCCTGGAAACTTCTTGTTTTTCAGCACTTGGGAGACAGAAGAACCTTTTTTCATTCCTCTGGGAGCTGTTCTGTATCAAAGTGCTTTTGTGGGAGAATTTGTTCATGGAAAAACATTTGCCCTAGCAACTACACAGATCAGGTGTAATTGGTAAAAATAGAAAAGAGGGTTATGGATAGTGGGCATTAATTAAAAGTGGAGATTTGACTGCTGCCATTGTGGCCTAGGTGAGTGTCTGGTCCAGTGTGCCACTTTTAATTGGCTTTGTTTAACAAATGTTACAGAATCAATGACAAACAAATGACATTTTTTGTCATTGCAAAAACCAAAACAAATCTAAGCAAAGGTCTCATAAATAGATGGTGTCAGGTGAGATTTGCTTTGTAACAAACCCCTGTAATTTGTAAGACTTTAGCTTAATGTCCACAGATAGTTTCTCAAGTATGAATAATTGCTGGAAGTTTATGCTCTGCATTGCAAACTGCCCTGAAGTGCAAATCTGTTGTATTTTAAGGTCTTTAGATAAACCTTCCAACAAATTAAGCTGTTTCATTGCAGCAGAGTACTGACAGTAGCATTTAATATCTTTTTCAGAGAAAGCTTTAAACCTATATTGTATAAATACATTGTTTCTAATGCTCTTAAAAGTAATGTTAACTTGTCCTCAACAAGAAACATATGGCTATAAATTCTGACATACTCCATGCACAGTCCTGACTGTCGGAAGCAGAGTGTGCAGTGTGGAGGATATTTAATTTAAAAAATTGGGATAAGGGTCGTGAATTGTATGCTAGAAATAGAAAATAAGATTAGAGGTTATGTTTCAGGCATGGAGCTGTCTCTGGGGGGGGAACAGAACAAGGTTACTTCAAGGTTTGGAGCCTGGCTGGGGGATGGGAGAAGGGAGGAAATCCAGCAGTGGCTAAAAATGGTGCCTGGGGGAGTTTGTAGTAATAAACACAATAGGAATTGCCAGGGTGAGGAATTGCCCTGATGCTGAGCCTTGTGCATTGTAGCCTTCTCCTTGCTGGTGCCAGCTTAGTCATGGGCAGTGCTTGGTACCACAGGGGGGGTCCTGGCACCAGCACAACCAGTCCTGGTGCTGAAAAGGTCGCTTTCTCTAAACCTGATCCTGGGGAAGTGTGTTTGGAATGGCCAGATCCATGGGAGATGCATCAGCTGGTATTGAGACATTGCTTAAATGTATTTGGCATCTTTGCAATGTCTCCTGGCTGGCAGAACTTTACTGTGTCACTGTTAATGCAGCAGAAAAGCCCTTTGTCAATAAAAGTTGCTGGGAAGGAGTGTCAGCATGGCTCGAGTTACCTAAATATCATTTAATTGAAGCTTAGTCTTTCATGTTGCTAATAAATTTTAAGTATAATTGACACATCAGAAAATGCCACTTAAAATTTTAAATGTTTCTCTCCTGTCTTTGTGGTTGTGAAGAAAATCCAGCCTTCTAAAGGAGTGTGGAGAGATGCCATAGCATGTGCTTGGTTAGGTGTGGGCTTGGGATCTTCCACTTGTGTGTGTGCAATGTTGGGACTTGGTACTTCAGGGGAGCACACCTGAGCTTTCAGAAAGATCTAACAAATAATGAAAGTTTAAATCTCCAGGTTTGCCTCTGGATGTTGTATTTCTACTGAATAGATCAATCCCATTGTGTTAATTTGTTTTATGGATTAAAGCGTTACATTTGTTTCTCTTTCAAAATGCATTATACCAGCATAAATATCCCATTGTATCCTCTGCTGCACAAAAGAGTTCTTGCACAACTCAGTGCAGAAATATTTGGCACATAACCTGGTGACAAGTCATGCCCATGATTGAGGGCTTAGTTGTTTATATAAAACTATCAGTACTTTTAATTTCAGGACATGGTAAAGTGGTGTGACTGTATTTTTTATGTTGTAGATTAGGATTGATAATTATTTAACTGCTGATGATTTTATTGGGAAATATTTGAGAGTTCTTTGGTGAATAATTTTTAACCTAAGAACAAGGCAATTTTTTTGAAGGGAAGAAATCACATTCCATCAGCTGTAGCCATCAGTATTTCTGTGCACATCATTCTGACTGCTGTGTGCCTTTCCCTGCTGTATAGTTAATGCAGCAGCTTAGAACCAGGAGGAAGGAGAGCACCAACAGAATTCCATGTATGCATTTGTTAGCAAAGAGTTATTTATACTCCTTGGTAGCATCTACACCAGCTTGATTTACCCAATGTGTAAATTTATTTCTGTTGAAAGAAGTTAAACTTCATTTTTAAGAATGTTAACTCTGTTTGGAAAGGAGCAGCAAAACAATTGGTAAAATATTAAAATACTTGTTTTTCTTAATAAAAAGAAAATAGATTTAATCAAGCTAGTCTTCATAGGAAAAACATATAAAATGTAAAGCCCAGGTAACTAATTGCTTTTGAAGAGAGAAATTTCTTACAACTTTCTGTGTAGGGAGTTGGGTGGAGGAGACCAAGGTTGCTGCAGAGTTCCTCAGCCTGCAGCTTTTTGATGTTGACCTGTGGCTTATTTTGGCATTTACATTGTGTGGATGAAAGGCAGCAAATTATTGTGTGGACTGAAATAGCAGGTGGGATTACTGGGGCAGCTAGTGGAGGGCACTGGAGTCTGGAGTCTGGGTGATGGGCAGGACGAGGATCCCTTTGCCCCCCATGTTTGTGTCTCAGCATTTGCAGAAGACTGAGCAGCTCAGGGAGGGATTTTTTCAGTTGTCTGCTGTGTAAAGCAGAACAAGTAGATGGGCACTGAGCTTTGGGTGGTCTCAGGGAGATGTTACAGGTGGCAGGTTTGGGCTCTGTCTTTTCCTTGGAATTTGTATTAGAGATTTATAAACTGGAAGGGTGCTATATTTGATCTTATAACTAAGCCTATTTTGGCCCCAGCTATGCAAGATGAGTTAGGGCTATTTTAAAAATCCCATCTATATTTAATTAAGCTTGAAAAATTCTGGCCTTAGTGAGGAGGTGAATTCTGTGCCCAGGACACACAAGCAGCTTTTTTTGATTAGAAAAAATGAGGGAAGGTTATGAAGTATGCATGCTACTGCTTCTACTTTGCTAATCTTTATGATCTCAAATTACTTGTCACCACTGTTCCTTCATCAGCTGCAGAGATTAGTTCTACATAAGATAATGTATTACAAACCATGGGTTTGTTAGAAATAAAGCATTTTGACTGTTCTGAAAGTCTCCTGTTACAGAGGTCTAGTTCAAGAAGAGTTTTTAGAATTAAAGTGAAAACTACTCATCGACTACTATTTATGGAATTGCTATTTACAGTAGTATTATGCTTTTGTAGTATTATGTACACACTAATGTTTGGTTTTGTTATGGGAGAGAGACTGTAATTCACACTGGATTGCTCTGGTTTATTCATATCCTGTGACAGTGAATCAGATACTGCTGCCTGTATACAGACTGAATTGCCAGCCAGCTTTGGGCCCAAATATGGTAAACACAATTATGTTCATTTGCTGTAAAAATACATTCTCCTTAGTTTAACATTTTCATGATTACAGTTTTCTGGTAATTCCATAATTTTCAACATGAGAGGGATATGAAAGGCGTAATCATCGTGTCCCTCTCTTCAGTGTAGAATATAGTTTGTTTTCCTGGGCAAAACTCCAGCTGTTCAGTTGATGAATTTACTGCTGCTCAAATACAGTGAGCCCATAAAGCATTTGGAAAGGCTGTTCCTGGGACAGGAGCTGTGCTGTGGAGACAGGATCTCTGTGTGCACAGACAGCAAAAGCCCCGTGGCACTGAGGGGATGTGCTGATGTCGGTTTTTCTGATATGGACTCGTTTCCTATTTTTGGAAAAGAAATTAATATAATTTCAGAATAATTAATACTTGTCAAGTAGGAGACTTTCAATGAATGAGTTGGGAGAGCATTAAGATAAACTCCTGCTCTGTACCGAAGAGAATAAATATCAGTAAATACTGGATTAGGTTTTAATTTAGTCACAAAGGAGTGTTTATGGTAATAGTTATTAAATGAAAAAGAGGATAGTTTCCATGTGGAAATACATGCCAGTAGTTGCCACTTCATTTATATGTTAGGATTAGTACATTTAGTGCAGCTAAGAAAGTGCATTTACAGGGCTTTTTCGTTGTTCTGATGTAGTCTGGTATCGAGAATGTTGTAGATGAATTCTGTGGCAAGTGCTGAGAATTCAGGAGCAGCATAGTAATTTGGGTGAGGAAAGATTGTTGGTGTTGAGTTACTCCAAATGTTTTGAAAGCTTTCATCATCCTCGCTGCAAACAGGCAAAAAAAAATCACATACAGGCTTTACAGGATTTGCTGTACATAATCTGTCTCATGTTTCTTCTACTCAGAGCTTCCTTCTTCATTGAAGAGCTTTAAATGTGTAGAAATACTACTTTTGTCTAACACTACTAAAATAACTAAAAACCTCAAACTCAGAGTAACTTCAGTAGGCGTTTTAAAGTTGTGTAGCATCACAAACTCTTAAAGCAGTTTGGCTTAGGGGTATTTATTTCAGTGGGAAAATTGAAATGTGTGTGTGCTGGGAAGTGCAAGTCCTGGGGCATTTGTGCAATGTGCTATCTGTGTTTGCAGGAGCGGCAGAATGGCTGCAAGTCTGAAAGGGAACAGCTGAGCTGGGATGAGGAAATGTTTCTGTTTGCAGAGGAGTTGTAAACAGTGTGTCCTTGTGGCACTTTTGTGGCTGTTCCACTGCTTTCAGTGGTTGCTGGGGTGGAGAGAGTGACAAAGTAAAAGTGGCTGATTCAGGATTCCAAACTGATCCACCTCAACCTCCTTTGGAGGTTACAAATGGATATCTAGGGAAAGGCAAGAGCAGGGTGAATTTGTGGGCAATACTCATTTAAAACTGCCCTCAACAGCTTGCTGCATCTGGGATTTCCTGAGTATGTGGTCAGACTGTTCAGGAACCCAAGTGAGCCCCTCTTCAAGGAAGGGTGATAAGAGACCAGAACTGCACACTAAATTTGAAGTGTGGGTGAACCATGGATTTATGCAGTGGCATAAGTATGTGTCTGGCTTTTCTAACACTGCTGTTCCCTTTCACATCTATTCTTCTGACTCTGCCATTCAGCATCAGGCTGATGTTTAGCAAAACCAGTCAGTTGTGGCACTGAAATCACCTTCCTCAATGATAGTGATCAGACCAGAGCCCATCATTTTGTGTGTGATTAGGATTCTTTTTCCATGTATGAGTTGATAAATTTATCCCTAATAAATAATAAATTTATCCCTAATTAGTCTAGTGTCTTCAGTTCCTTAGTCCTGTATTATTTATATATCTATATATAATGTGTTAGAGTGTGCAGTATGTCATGCCTCAATAGTGTAGTGCTGACCTGGGTTCTTACTCCCACTTGTCTTTCCAAGTCTTGTTTAAGGTGTGATTTGTTCAGGACAATGAAAGCTTCCTCAGAAAACCCAAACTGTTGAAAGATGTGTTGAAGAATATCTTTCATTTATTTCTCTATGCACTTTGTCAAAGAGTGGGAATTACTCCTATTTTTCTGGGTGTGGAAGTATTTTCTGCAGTGTTAGAGTCCATGGAGAAATCATTTTAAGCTGGTGAGAATAAAGCTCTATGGAGAGCTTTCTGCCTGGTTTCTTGATGTGCACTGACTCAGCAGGAACTGAGCTCTTCAAAGTGATTTCCTAAACCCCTTTAACGAGTTCTAGTAGAAATTTTTAGCATGGATTTTAAGATATGTATTGAAAACATCTCTTCCCAGTTAATGTTACTGAAAATGAAGTATTTGCCTGTGCTGGAAAGCTGCGATTGTTGGTGTAACAAGGAGTTTAACTTTTACCTGACTCTGTGGGAGACACCACTGACTGGACCTGGAACTAAACACGTGCTGAAGTTCATTACTGAAGTGAGCCCAGAGGTTTAAAATGCCTGCTGTAATCTCATGGGATTGTAGGATGGTTTTGTGTTGGGTTTTTTGGTATTTTTTTTTATTGTATTACGTTCACCGTGGTTTTCTGCATAAATTGGGAAACGGTGATTTTTGGAGTTTTCACTACACAACTGAGAATATTTTCTTAATGCTTGTTTTTTCAGCTAAGTTTTAAAAAGAAACACCATCCTAGATTTTGTGTTTACATTTTTACTTTTGAGTACAGTAATCAGGAGTGACAGGGTGAAGAATTCCCATGTGGGTGGCTTCTGCTTAGGACTTCAGGTGAGGATGTGATGTGCTGGGTTGGGGTGCAAAGACAGATTTGGGGATTGTCTCAGGTGGCTGTAGCTGGTGCATAAGCCTGACCAGATAATATTCCTGTTCCACATATGCTTAATTGAATATTTATCTAGCTCAGCCTTTCCTTCCTGACTTCCCTTCAGCAGGAAGTGAAATCTGTGGCCTCAAAAGATAATTTACAGGAATATGTTAACTTAATCTCTGGATTTTCTAGAAATTGCCATCTGACAGTCCCTGGGTTGAAACCCTGGCCTGCAGTTTTCCCCTGTTTGGAAGTGTATTTTTCCCATGGATGGCTGTCCCTGGGCACAGGCATCTGTCTCTTCTGGAGCACTCCTGTGGGATCAGAGATTTCTGGAGGTGAGCTGTTCTGGGAGGCAGAGCTGTGCCTTTTCTACAGGAATTAGTGCTGCTTCTGCTTGCTCTCAGTGTGGTGCCATGAGCTTTTTCCTGATCCTAGCACGTTTGCCAGCTCTGGTGGGGGAGTGTGCCCGTGGCTGGTGGTGGGTGCTCCCTTCTGGGAGAGGAGAGCTGGAGCCCTGGGTCTCCCCTGGCTGACACTCAGGTGTGGGAATTGCTCTTGCTGTGTGCAGGGCCTTTGTTAGGCTGCTCTCTCAAAAGAATGGGAATTATTTTCTTTCCCTTTTCAAAGGGGAACCGGTCCTGCTTTCAAAATAGATAATGTAAGCACCTATTGCCAAGGGAGGATTGAAACAGTGATCCTGATCTGACACAGGCATCTATTTTTGACATTGGTGGAGGCACACGAGGCTGAAAAAAGCTCTGGTTTAACACATTCCTTTCACCAGCTCTTCCTTTTGCTATCATACCTTGTTGCTGAGACTTGAGTTAGTGCTGTTTGGGGTGTTACGTGTTCTACTTCAAACAAAATGCAAAAAGTCTCCTGATGGGCTGTAGGCTGTGCCTTGGAAAAATCCAGTTTGCTGTGCTGACAAGTCTGATTCTGAGGGACACCTACATTCCATTTGTATCTTTTAGGAAGTGTAATTACACGGGTTTATAGGGTTTATAGAATTGGAAGTGAGGTGGTGCACCACTGAGCAGGCAGGACCCTCAGTACTTACCTAACTCCCCAAATCTGATGTTCTTCAGTCTTTCCCAGTTCTGTTTCTGAATGGTTTTCATGACAGAGTCTTTGGTTATTTGGGATTTTTGAGCAGGGCATGGACATATTTTTGTCTTTGCTTGTCATTTCAGGCACCTACCAGACATGTGCCTCTACAGGATTTTTCAGTACAAATGCAAAAGACACAGATCAGCACAAATTATTTACTGTCATTGCTTTAAGGAGTGTCATTTTGAAGAAAACTCCAGACAAAAGCATAATAAATCAGTTCAGAGACTGTCTATAAATAGGTCTATATATAGGTAGATAAATCATCAGTGAAATTGGTCTTTTGAGTTAATAAAAGCAGGTTGCTGGTTTAACAGATGTTGGTGCTTTGGTTGGTAATTGCTTCACTGATAACAGGTTCCAGATTAATAAACAGCTCTGTTGAGATGTGAAGTGCTCAGTTTGATTGTGGTTGAGGTGTGCTAACCCCACAGGTGCTGTGGGCCATGTCCTGGGAGCTCTGGTCCCCAGCTGGGGCAGTTCCAGAGGGGCTGCTGGCACCCATCTGCCCAGAGAGCCCAAGGGTGTTGGGAGAGGAATGTACCCAACAGGAGCTTCATGGATTCACTAAGGATTCACTTGACTACTTTTTTGTTTTGGTATGGGTTTTTTTTTTCCCTCCAACTGTTCTGGGCAAGCAGCCAAAGAAGGAATCCCAATGAGCAATTCATGAGCTAACAAGAACTAAAATGATTTTGGTATAATGGTCTATTTCTGACTTTCCTCCATCCTCCTCTAGTAGGAGATTTTTACAACTTGGGTGACAAAAAAGCCCCAAACTTAAAAACCCATCCAGGAGGTTCCTGGGTCTCCTGGAGGCTGCAGCCCACTGCATTAGAAAGCCTTGGCAAGCGATGCTGGTTTTCCTTCCTGGGTCTGTAGCTCCAGACCAGAAGCAGTCAGGTTTGGTGAGGAGAGGCCTCTCCCTGCTGGCATTCCCAGGCTCTGGGGCTGTTGTCCTGTGCCTGCATCCTGCCAGCTGTGGGAGTGAGTCTGGAAAACTCCTGAGCCTCGTTTGCCCTGGCAGTGAAGATAATCAGTACTTGTCAACCCCTAGAAAAGCATTTGCATGCTGTAAGTATTTATGATGTGTTGGTAAGAAATTCCAGGTGCAGAATGACTTGGTTGATGTCAGAGGTGGAGGCATATTTTCTGCCAGTCAGCATTACTTGAAGGTGGCTCTTGTTGACTGAGAAGTTTAATTTTTGAAACAGTTTCAGCTCTTGTATTAATCTGAAAAGTTTTATGTTCAAAACAGTGTTTAAAAATTAAAACAAATTGTAAAAGCCCACACACATTTCATTTGATGTGTATTCTCTTCACGGGTGGATTGAATTTATTAGATAGGTGTCATTCCTGTGGCAATTTTTATATTAATAGATGTGGTGTATTGATGAGAGTAGTGGAGAAGTTGTAGTCAAAGTCAAAGGTTGAGATTTGTTGCTGAAATGAGAACTGTTCTTTGTATTTAAGCCCTGGCCTGTGGATTCCAGTTTCTAGTATTTTTGAATGGATATGTTTTGTAGATGTAATCCATCTTCAGTTTGGAAGAGTGTATAAAGAATCAACACCCAGTTAAAAATGTGATGCCTCTCTTAAAAACCCTCCTCAAAAGTAGCTGAGGATACCAGACTGGTTTTTTTAACCTATTTATTTATGCAGCTCCTGAAAAGTTTACTTGGAGGAGTTCCCACCATGTGTCTTAGCCCACTTGTTGTTACCTCCACTTAGTGACTGTGTGCCAGGAGGGGCAGAAGGGCCTGGCTGTTCCCTGGGGGTGCAGGCTGGCTGTGCCTGGCACTCCTTCCCTTTGCTGCTGCTGCAGCAGTGCCTGTGCTCTCAGAGCTCTGCTCTCCAGGGTCCATTCAGGCTCTCTGCTCCTCCTGAAGCCCCGGCTCTTCTCCTGCCAGCGTGGTGTCCTGGGCTGCTCCGGCTCCGCGCATCTTCCCCAGCCAGGGGTCTGTAGCTGGGTCCCACACTCAAATTGTTGTTGCCTGGTCACTCTTGCAGCCCTGAGCCAGCTGTGGTGGGGACAGAGGGACAGAGGGACGCTGAGCAGCCCTCAGGAGGTGCCTCCCTTGCCCTCCTGTGCAGGTTTGCTGTGCAGGTGTTGAGGACCGTGCAGAATCGCTTTGGTTTAAGGTGTTCACATCTGGACTCTGGGCAGCCTGGCCGGGTGGTGGATGGGATGAACATGTTGGTGGCAGGAAACTGAAGGTGGAACACCTTTCCTTGTGGAGTGACTTTTAGATTTGCACCAGATTTGTATCACTGAATGCCAGAGGGCCTTCTGTGTGTGTGACAGGAGGCCCTTGGCTCTGGCAGCTTCCTGGCCTTTTGGCCTCGCAGTGGGTTTGTTTGTTCAGGCTTTTCCCGGGTAAGCAATCTGGCTGCTCTGGCTTGTGTCTTTTGGAAATAGCTTTTTTTTTTTTTTTTTAAACATTAATTGAATTTAGTTTGTTTTACATAAATGGTGAGTGCAGTGTAAAGTTTATCCTGAGATTTGGAATCTGTATCTCATAAAATTAAAACCGGCATGAAAATAGCATGAAGTGTTGCATTCAAAAAAATCAGCTCAGGCGTTTTGGACTGTCTTACTCTTCTGTGTTTTATTGCATATTCACTGGAACAGAATCCATAAAGAACACCATTTGAAAGGAAACTTTTGCCAGTTTTTAAAGTTGAGGTCAGAACCTTATTTAAAGCACTGCTTCCTCTGCTCAGTTTCCTGTGTTAATTCAGGGAGAAAGCTGCCTTCTCTTCTAGCAGGGTAATCCCAAACAGGACAGATGGGGGATTAGACCCCTCATGCTGCTCCAAAACAAACTGGAGGGTACCAAATTCCACTTGTCTGAAAGTCTTCCCTGTTTATTTGTATCTCCTGTGACTGGTGGAGTTGGAAAAAAGCATTTTTTGGGGAAGTATCTAAACAAAAAAATTTGGATGCTACATTTTTAAAAAGTAGTGAACTCAATTTGCATTTGCACTCATTTTCCTGCAATTTCTCTATCCTCTATGCAAATGTGGCCATTTTAAGAGCAGCTTGTGCAGGTGATTTTTTGGAAGTTCAAACAGTCCAAACTAGTAGCACTTCCTTAACTTCAGCATTAACTCCTTGAAGTGAGAATGTAAAGTGTGCTGAGCTTTTCCAGTAGTGTTTTGCCATTTTGAGCAGAGCAGTGTTCAGTGTGGAGCTGGGTTTATACTGTATATTAATTCTATTACAGTCTTTAATAGTACCTGAAAAGCACTGGTTTGGTTTTGATTACATAAAGGAAGGATAAAACACCTTTTCTTGGGCTATGGTAACTTTTTAAATAATTTCTTCACTTGGTTTTTGTGAGTATTTCTGTTTTCCACAAAATGAAGTATAAGTTTAATGTTTATATTTTGGGTGATAACTTGCTGTTCTTGTATCACTAGAAGGAAACAAGTTGGTTACATTTCCCCCTAAGGTGGCAAGAGGTAGATTGACCTGAAGTCTCTGGAGTTCAATGTGGAGCCCTCACATTTAACCCACACACCAAAAGCAGTGGGGAGGGGAGGGGAGAGCGTGGGAACCTTCTGTGCTTCACTTTTTCAGAAAAAGATGCAAAAGGAGGAATGTTTATTTTGTATGTAGTATGTCAGAGAGCTCATTATATGGAGTTTCAGACATGGTATTCAGACACATGTCTGGTATTGAGGCGTGCAGCTTTCCTCTCTTGGAATAAATATCAGCTGAAGATACAAGCTGTCCTCTTTAAGCTTCTGTGTAGGTTTTATTACAAGGGAATTTTGAAGCTGAAGAATTGAGTAAGTACCTGCAAATTTGACTACAAAATTGCCCAGAAGTAAAACACAATGATTTGTTGTTTTTGTTTATAACTATAGAAAATATGAAGCCACTTTCTCCCCCCTCATTCATTGCATTTAAGTTCTTTTAGGATGCAGCAGTTTATGTCTTGGCTGAATATCTGACAGTTCCAGATGATGAGTTGAGTGTGTTTGATCCTGAAAGGTTCTGTGTGTAATCACAAGCACTGAGCTGAGGTGCATCTTTGATAATCTCATCTAATTCAGTGCCCTGGACCTTGAAAACCCCTCCTTCTTAGTTTTTTCTTTCATGATCATTTCTTAAGTTCCTGTGCAATGAGAAATTTCATGTCTGCTTAGGAAAAACAATCACTAATTTACTTACATGTTGCATTAAAATTAACCAACTCTGTTGTTCCATCTACATTTATATGAAATCAAGGAAACCATTTAATCATGCTCTCTACTGTAAGGCACCCTAGCTTGTAAAACAAGGAGAAAATTACTTTCAGCTATGCATGTGACATCAAGACTTCCTAGAAAATTATGGTTTTAATGAGTTCCTTGAATTTTGACACATTCAGAGTGAATACTGAGGGAAGTATAAAGTAGTTAGGGAGGAAAGTATCAGCTTGGAGTGATTTAAGGATGCTGAAATGCATATGGGAGTTTCTTTGAGTTTTAGGTTTTAAAAAGGGTGAGTGCAAAAGAATATTTGCACTAGATCTCTGAAGCAGAACCATTTTCAGACTTCCTGAAAAACTTGTGTCCAGTTGTTTTAGTGGGAGTGAGACTCCCCAGCTCTGGGTGTTTTGTCCTGCTGTGTCTTGCCTTCTTTATCTGTTGGATGCTTGTATCCTACATGTGTGCTAAAATGGGAATGAGTGAATATTGTGTGTCTTCAGACAGATGGAAATAAGAAATTTTGACTGAAAATAAAGTCTTTGTTCCCCAGCCATTTGGACAATATTACTACAGATTTCATTGCTCAAATATAATAGCTAAAGGAACATTTTTTTAAAATGAAAGGGTTCCTGGATTATTCTTCTAAGTGCCTGGGACATTGCAGTTGCTGCAGTAAGGAAAAGGATGGCCTTGTTTGATAGAATCAAGGGTTTGTAAGAGAGGGAGAGAGTGGCCTGAAGGGAATGGAGCTGGGACTGGCAAACTGATGGAAGGAATTGTATCCTGATATTGTCCTGACACTGTTTGATCAGTATTGAGTCCCTCGTGCTCCTTCTTGGCCCTTTCCCAGTGCTCAGGCTCTGTTCACCTTCCTTCACACACCTTCAGGGAGCTCTTGGCTCCCCAGCTGCACCAGGGTTTGCCAGCAGGAGCAGGGCAGTACAGAAGTTGTATTTCCTTCCTACTTTGATGTGTGCTGGGAGTGTTATTGACACCAATCAGATTCTTGGGCAGTTGTGCATGAGATGCTGCCTGCCCATCACACTGGATTGGGACATGGATGTTGTATTTCTCAGCTAATCTCAGGTAGGATTAGGCAGATTTGTCTGTTGTTGTTCTAAAAAAAAAATATTTAAGGACCTGTATCTGTTGATTTAATAAACTATTAAAATGAATGGAGAGTTCTGCAATAAATTATAGTGCATGAAAAAAAGTTTTAATTGTTTTCAGTCTTTAATTATTTGTAAAGGATGAGATTAGAAAATGTGATTAACTCCCCTTGAGCTCTGCAGTAATCACCTTTGACTGTTCTTAACTGTGCAAGACTTGTACTGGGGATTAACCAGACTCTTAAGTTTGACAGCCTAGAATGAAAGAATTAACAAGAAAATATTTGTGTTGAGTTTAGCAACAGGATGATGCTGGCTTCTAACAGAGTTTTAAACTGTCAGTGCAGCTGTCTCCCTTTGGATCTTGGGTGTTGTTGACAGTGTGTGCCCAGAAACGTGAGCCAGGACACTGCAGGAGTTAAATTTTTAAACCTTCTCATTGTTCTCTAACGTTTAAACTTTTTTTTTTTCCCTCCATTCACAGGAAATGACCTAGAGGCCTTACAAATACATTTGTGCATTTTTGTTCTGAGTCTGCAATTGAGGGCAAACGCAGTCTGGAAGCACCACTTCTTAATGTTACAACAGAAACAACTACCTCAACAAACAGGGAAAGGGGAAGAAGGCTTGCAATAACAAACACTCTAGTTTTTAATAGCTTATACTTGCAAAGTCTTCTGTAAACAGTCCAGATTTTTTTTTCCCCCCTCCAATATTAAGAAGAGACACTACAAGTAAACTGAGTTGGCAGACTGGATCTGTCAAGACATTTGAAGATATTTGATCTGCTGACATAAGGATTTGCTTTTTCAAGGAAAGAGCCTCTGCACTGCTTTTATAATCGCTGTTGATCGGTGGTTTGCTCCACTTTTCCTGATACTACTAATGGGAGAATTGTATTAAGGTATTGCTTCTGTAACTATTACTTGCATTGACAAAATCAACTTTTGTAGATGGAAGAGCAAGTGACAGCGTTACGCTCGTGAGGAACTTGTGGACGATCCCTTCTCTGCTCCAGTTGGCTTTTCTGCGTGCAGGGGGGATACCACACAAGAGACAGAGCATTGTTAAGATACTTGGGCTTGTTTTTGAGTAGAGTTGATAACTGCAGCAGGGCTGCACCGAACACTGAAAACACGGAGTCAGCAGATCTGCTGCCGTTCCCACTGCTGATACAGATTATACAGACGCTTGCCTTTCTGAAATGCCTTTTGTGAAACCTATGTACACAGTCCCGCTCTGTTACTGTACATAGATACTCGAGGAAGGAATTTGACAAGTGATTGTTGATTCAAGAACTCTCTGGACAAGCACTCACTTATGTATTGCTGCAGTGCACAAGAAAGCAAAATGGACTATAAGCGGCGCTTTTTGCTTGGCGGGTCCAAGCAGAAAGTGCAGCAACACCAGCAGTATCAAATGCCCGAGCTGGGCAGGACCCTGAGCGCCCCGCTGGCATCGGCCACCCCCAGCACCCCCCTGGTGTCCCCGGCTGCTGCGGGCGGCTGCTCCCACCCCGCCTCCCACACGACTCCCATCGCAGACATCCAGCAGGGAATCTCCAAATACCTGGATGCCCTCAACGTCTTTTGCCGTACGAGCACTTTCCTCACGGACCTTTTCAGCAGCGTGTTCAGGAACTCGCACTACTCTAAGGCAGCTATGCAACTGAAAGACGTGCAGGAACATGTCATGGAAGCGGCCAGCCGACTCACAGCAGCAATAAAACCAGAAATAGCAAAAATGCTGATGGAACTGAGTGCAGGAGCTGCAAACTTCAAAGATCAAAAAGAGTTCAGCCTACAAGACATTGAGGTAAGTTACCTTGGAGGATACTGTTTTGCACTTGAATTGGTATCATTCCTTCTTAACTGGATTTCTCTTCAAAATCCCTTCTACACTAGAAGTTTTCTCCACCTTGCTATGTATTTGTGGGTGATGCTGGGGGGAAAAGAAACTCTTCATTTGTTATGTCCTAAAAGTACCAAGTCATGTGAGATCTGACCTCCATCTGTGTTAAATCAGGTATTTAATAGGTATTTCTTACACCTATTATATTTAGTTGGTAGAAGAACCAACCAGACAAATATTTTAAACCATTTTTTATTCTATGTTAGCTAATGTTCCTAACAATGTTATGCCATATTCTAAATCATCCTACACTTTCCTTGGTGTTTTCCATTCCGAGGGAAAACCTGAGCACGTGGGAGTAGCATATTGTCATCAGTGTTTCAGTAAAACTACATATTAGTTGACTAATAATATTTTACCACTCTTCACAACATTTAAGTCCTTTTGAGCTGTTGTAAGAGGAAAGTAACACACTGTGTGAGAGATTAATGCTGTAAAATGTGTCATGACTTGGCTATAATGTTCATATTCTAGATCCTATATGTATATGTAGGATTCAGAGAGGACCCCCAGCTTCCCACCAAGGCTGCCTGGGAAGGTCTGGGTATTTCTCCTCCAGTAAATGTGTTATGTAGCAGGCAGTGTTAGAGATAGTCACAGATTAAATCCCTGGAGTTTTAAGCAGTTCCTTGTGTTTTGACATATTTCTTCACTTTGCTGCAATCTTTGCAGAGTTATTCCTTCAGAACTACATCCTGAATGGAAAAGTTACTTTTAAATTCTCTTGGTTTTGATTTAGATTTCAGGTAACTTTGTAAGAGTGAATGTTTGTGCCTGTCAGGCATTATCTGCTTTCTCTAGCTCCACTTCCAGATGGAATCTTAAGGGGGATGCAATTTGTCAGTCACAGCTCTCCCTGCAGTTGTGTACTACAGTCTTAGTGTTGTTTGCTTGGTATAGAATGAAGATGGGCTGTATAATTGCTATAAATGTCTTCTGTAGGCTGATGTTTTTAAAGACAATCCAATAACATCACTCTTTAGCTAAAGCTGTAGCAATGTATATAAAAAAGAGTGAGTTTATGTAATTAATTGATCTTTATAAGAGATGAGCTGAAATACTTTCTGAATTAAAAAAAATCAAAAGCACATGAAGCACTAGATGTCTTCTAGGAGTTTTTGTGGACTTGGAAATGTCTTCCCAAGTGTAGGAGCCCTGTGTGGAGCTGCTTTTGTCAGGTGGGCAGGCAGAGGTGGGTGCTGGCTGTGCGCTGCCCCTTGCTCTGCAGGGAACTGAGGAGCAGAAACAAAGCAGTGTTTGCATCAGGTGGGTGCAAGTCCTGCCAGCTTGAAGGCAGAGAAACTTGCTCTGGTCCCAGCTTTTCCTGACCAGGCCTGAGCCTTGTTCTGTGCACCCGCAGCGCTCCCTCCCCTGCCGCGGCAGCTCCGTGGTGGGAAGGAGTGTGAGCAGCTCCTCCTGTGCTTTCCTGCCTCTCCTCTTGGGCTGTGCCACCACTTCCCATCCTGCTCTTCTGGTGTCTTCTGCTTCATTAAAACTGCACCTTGCACATGGCTCTGGAAACAGTCAGCATGCAGAATTTGTGGGAACTTCTGCATAAGGAGACCAGTGTTGTGTTCTGCTTTGGCTTAAGCAGCAGCAGAATGTGGGATTGACAGGGACTCGTGGTTGTTCTGTGGATCAGTCTGGACTGTGGAGTAGAGGGGTGAATTCTGCTGGGTGGTTGTGCCCAGCGAGCAGCAGCTGCTCACTGTTGAACTGGACCTTGGCAGAGGCCAGTACAGGAATATATTTGTTTGTAGGTGACTTGGAAGCACAGGATAGAAGCATGCTGGGAGACCTGCTGAACTAAAAATAATCTTGAACAACCGAGTTTTCCAGTTGGGATGGAATTCAGAGGGGGAAAGCTGAATGTTGCAATATTTAAATAGACTTTTTCAGCTTCAGGAGTGAAGCCCACTGGGCAGCAGCTCTGGAGAGCAGTCCTAGGGCTTGTGGGTGTTGTGTGTTGGGTAAGAGTCAGTGTTGTGCAGTTGGAAATAATAAATCAGCACTGTTGCTGTTGTGCAAAGAGACAGTTACCATGAATTTAACACAACCCTAACCTGTGAGAACCATGAACTGAGCACTTCACTGGTTATTGTGGCCTTAAACACAGTGGTGCACATGCACAGCACTGCTGGTGCACTCAGAGAAACAGGGAGCAACTGGAGAGGCAGCAGAGGAGAGCAGCAAGAGCAGTCAGACATCCAGGAAATAGGACATCAGAGGACAAATTGAAAAGATGGACTCTGCAGAAGAAGAGGCTGAAAAGGAAAATCAAAATTGCTCAGGTATGTGAGAAGCTGCCAGAACATGTCAGTGTCTGTTCTTCATGTCCATGTAAGGTGGAGCAAGGAACTTAAATTTCAGAAGGAAAGGTTTACATTAGATGCTATGGAAATCCTTTGTAATGTTAGTGGAGCACTGATGTGGATTGGTACAAAGGGTAGGGAGCAGTGCTTACAGAACAGGTTAAACCTGCCTCAGGTAGAACTGACCTAGGTGAAATTGCTCCTTGCTAGAGACAGAAGGGTGACCTGGTGAGATCCTCTCCCTTTGTGCTTTTGTGGGGTTTGAAGACTGAGCTGTTGATGCTAAAATTTCAGTTTAAAAAATGGTTTGCTTTTTTCCCCCCTGGTGGATAGAGAAGTTAACATTTCATAAAACTGCCAGCAGGATTAAAAAACTCACAGTGTAAGCAGAAAAACATAAAGGGCTTGCCTGACTTCATCAGAGTTTGCTGAACAGGGAAGTGATGGGGGAAGAATGTGAGGCAGCATAATTGTTCCCCTGGAAAATACCAGGGGGGGAATACAGGTGTATCTGAAGCTGCTTTGTCAGCTTCTCTGGTGGGTGACTGAGAGAGCTCACAGCCCTGAGAGATGGGGGAACACCCCAGTGGCAGCTCAGCAGTTCTGAGAATGGCTCTGCAGGGCTCCTGTGGCAGGGATGAAGGCTGCTGTCACAGGAGGTGACTTGAGCTCAGGGTGCAGTGGGGCAGAACCCCAAATTCACGAGAAGGACACAAGAATGGGACTTTCTATGTGTGAGCCCAGCTAAAGGAAATGCAGTTTTCCTAAACCTTGCTTAACACAGGCTGTAGTTTTTGGGAGGAATGAGAAGTCCAAGCTCAGCAGGTTTGTCTTTAGGAATTGAGCAGAGAGCTGTGGCTTTTCTGGGGTTCCACACATCTTTAGCTCTGCCCCCCAGGGAAGGCAATGTCAGGAAGACTTCAGTTTTGGTGAACATACCTGACTTGAATTTGGGCAGAAAACTGTTGTGCAGCCTGGATGATAGCACCACAGGATGAGGTTTTTAATTTATTTATCGTTACTTAGAACAAAGCTTGCTGGTTCAGAACTGTCTGCCAGGCTGTGTAAGAAAGTGACTTCACTTGATCAAAGTGTGGTGACAGATGGAATTTCCCAAGGTTTCTTAATTTCAGAAATGCAAATGCTGATTTTTATATTCTTCTTTCTCTTTTCCTCTTTCAAACACCTTTGAATTATTGGGTATTCTGTGCCTGTATGGATGAGGAGGAACAGCTTGGAAATCAGGGTAAATGAGAGGGTGTTTTCCATATCTGTCTGCTGGGGGAATGCAGTAACTCTGTACTTCTGTTAATAAAAGCATTAAAGCAAATCCATAGGGAGAAGTAAAACTGGTAGAAGTAAGTACATTTCCCCATCTCTTGTGAAGCTTTGGAGAAGCCTCAGTACTGCAAAATACATAAAGAATGACTGCTAGCTTCACAGGACTTGTGAATTGTCTTAGAAGTGGTAGTAATGAGGGGAATGTTGCCTTCCTGTACAAAAAGGAAGCACAGATAGGCACCAGATATATTCTTGGATGCTCTGTTTTGTATTAAATGGAGATAATTTTTTGGCTTTCATATGTATAAAAATAGCCTAAGAATTTTTGAACAAAATGTGAGACAAAATGTCTAAGTAAATATTAAATGTAGGCTTTCCTTAGCAAACATTGTAAAGCCCAATTTCACTATTTTTTAAATTAGTCTTTCCTGGGATTTTCAGTGATTGCTTCCAGACTCTTCTGAACTGAGGAACTATTAGAAGCAAAAAAAAAAAATTGGTCTTACATTTTAATTGCTGCTTTTTATTTTTAAAATGCTTCACACTTAAATGTTTTTTTTTTGCTAAATGATAGTGACCACTTCACTTGCTGTCAAGATCAGATTATCATGAGTGGCTTTTAGGGTCACTGCTGGGAGAAATGAGTCTGTTGAACTAGATTCTGCTGGAATTCAGCCTGCAGATGATTCCAACCATGGGCAGGACCAAGTCTTCCCTTGGAGGTGTTCTGTTCATGAGATTGCTCTTTGGAGCTGCAGGGATCTGCTACAGAGTGAAAATGAATAATATTCTGCCCACTTCTGGTGATGTACAGGAAGGTTCTTGGCTCATAATGGGGCACAGCAGTTCAGTGGCAGCCAGGCTGTGCCACTAAGGACACTGTTAAGGGAAACCACTGAGTAATTCTGTTGTGGTGTTTGGCTTTTTGAGCATTCTGCTCGTTTAAGGAAATAGCCAAAAAAAAAAGGGGAAAAAAAGAAAGTTCTACTGCATAAAATGGTATTTGGAGAACTGCAAGTCAGCATTTGTATCAAATGTAGAAGACTGACACTTGTTATTTGCTGACTTTGTTACTGGTAGTGCTCTGTTTTAAGGAATCTGTTATACAAGATTTTCTTGCCAGGCAATTTGTATGGCATCCCTGTTTAGCAATGAAAACTGGCAATTTTGTGTACACTTTGTCCAGTGGAATATTCCAAAGCTGATTGTGTGCCCCCATGAGGAGGATAAAGTGGGTCAGAGTAACCTAACACTGCATCTCACCTGGTGCTCCTGCTGGTAGGGAACCAAAAATCCCAATTCTTGTAACTGCCTCAGCAGGAAAAGAGAGATTCCTTCAGGTCTGGCTCTGCTGAGACAGACAGACATCTGTCCTGCCTGATGGAGGTCAGGAAGGTCAAGGTGGTGGAGCTGTGTTCTGTGGGACAAAAAATTTGGATGCCAAAGACCTCATTGTTTATGCAATGTAAATGAATCTATGAAATTAAGAAAACATCACCACTCCCAAGGAAATCTCACTGTTTGACACCTGAGATGATTCCATTTCAGCTTTGATTCCTGCACAGTTTGTAGGGTTTGTGTTTATTCTGGTCTGAAGGAGGAGAGTCAAACACTTCTGCATGGGAAAGTAGGGAAAATAAACTTGAAAAAGACATGGTGGTGTCTCTAACTGAGGAAAACTGCATCCATGTGCTGGTGCTGTTGCTCACTGCCTTCCCCATGGATAAGGCAAACTTTGTGCTCTTTGGCAGAAAATCTGACCAAGTGAGTTCTTTAAAGCTCTTTAAAGTGAGTTTGGTATCTGCCATCCGTCCAAAGGGGGGTGTTCAACAGTAAAGAAATCCTCCACCACTTTGATAGTGAAGTTTAAACCATTCTTACTCATTTTGGAGGAAGGCTGAAATGGATTTTTTTCAAACAAAATAAAACTTCAGTAAAGCAGATGTTACTATTTATCTTCACTGTTTAACATTGTAAGTTATAATAGGAATGTTGTGTGCTGCCACTTAAAACCTGAATCATTTGTTTATTTTGAGCATTATTCCCAGGCTGGGGAAACTTCAACCTTTGTACCTTAAATATTCTTTGAAATTTAATCAGCTTGAAATTCCTAATGAGTACTAGTTTCATCTTCCCCTGAGAACTGCATTCTTCCTGCACAGAAATAATTCAGATCACCAGTTGCCTCTTCCTGCAGTTTTCTTATAAATCTTTATAATCTCATACCCAGGAAAGTTGGAGTTTTCTTCATTTTATCATTTGCTGACTGTTTTTTTTTAATAAGGCAAGCTCCACTTTCAGAGGTCAGTCAAAGTACCAAAAATGTTTAATTTTATGCCTTGTACAAAGAAGGGAAGTGATGGAACCAGAATGGAATGTCAAAAGGAGTCTGGATGCAGTGGAAAAAAGCATTGCCCCCATTGGTTCTTCGGAAGTAGATAGTAAATGCATGTAGCTGTTCCTGTGACTGGAGAGTCCTGCCAGGAAGATACATTGTGTCTGAATAGTTCTGGTCCAGAAGAATGTAGCTGAAAATAAGGCAGATGATTTAATGCCTCCAAGGCATGATAGCTTTCTACACTATCTGTGTGTTTTATGAATTATTCCTAAAATGGAATTGGAGTTGACTCTTTTTTAATAAATCCAAGTTAAATACACATTTTAAAGCACTTCATGTGATAAACTCCATAAAAGAAACACTTTGAATAGTTTTTAAATACTTTCTGCTGTGATTTGGAAAATCCCTCTTTCTCTGCAGCTCTCTAGTTGTACACTTGGTTGTCAGCTTTTTCCTGCCTGGGGAGGATGGCCCTGGATGGAGCATTCCTGCTGGAGCCTTTGGCTCTCCAGGGTGTCCCTGGCTGCTGGCACTGCTGTCCCTGCACCTCTGGCACAGCAGCTCTGCTCTGCTGCTGCCACCTGAGGGGCCCCAGTGTCCTTGGGCACAGCCTGGGGGGACCAGTGGGGGATGGCATTGCCTGTCCTCATCCCAGGGAGCCTTTACTGCCCTGGCCTGGCCTGGCCTGACCTTCCTGGGGGAGCTGCAGGAGTGCAGTGTCCCAGTGCA
>NC_031780.1:18396441-18406615 GCF_001522545.3 Parus major | reverse complement strand
TTCATCATTTATCAATTATTGATGTTTTGTTGTTGCTGCTTTGGGTTTTTATCAGAAATTCAGCTGGCTCTTTGTGCAGATGGGTTTTGGTGTTGACCTGGTCCTTGTGATAATATGCTACTCCCATTTTTGTGCTTGATTTTGCCAAGTAACTGAGCAAGCTTTTCATTTGTCAAGTAGCCAGAACTTGAGTACAGAACTAAAAATGACTCAGAATGTCCCCTTCATTCATAGAAACTAATGCTCATTTGTATTTTAAGTAAATGGTTGAATATCATATCTTACGATCTGAAGCATTATTTTAATAAGAAAAGATCAGACTTTAACATAGTTCCTTACCCCAAACACCAAACAGAAAGGAAGAAGGGAAACTTCTGTGAGCTCTTCTGTGTGCTCGAAACACGAGTGTGTCTTCTACGTGGTTTGTCTTGTCTCCCACAGGTACTTGGGCGATGTTTCCTGACAGTGATGCAGGTCCACTTCCAATTCCTGTCACAAGCTCTGCAGAAAGTCCAGCCTGTGGCACACTCCTGCTTTGCTGAAGCTGTGGCTCAGGAGAGGAAGAACGTTAGTGGGACTGGAGCCTCAAATATAAGCCCCACAAATGAGCTGGAAGATGCAATAAGATCATGGAGAGGAGCAGCAGAGGTGAGGAGGTCTTGCTGTAAGCACAGCAGATTTAGTGAAACCTAAAGTCAGCCTGGGTGTCCTAACAAAGGAAGAAAACAGCTGATTTTAAAGACATGCTGCATTTGAAGGGGGAAACGTGGCACAGTTGGTTTCAGACACTAAAACTCATTTCAGTCATGTGATGAGTGCACTATCTTTGCCCTGTGTAAAGTTTTCTTTGCTATAGGGTTGTGCATAAGGAGCACACAAGCAGTGCAAACAGATTTTTGTTATGGATAATGAAGTGCCACTGTTCAAATAGGGCAGACAGAGGGAATTAAAAATAAAAACCTCAACGAGTCTTTGTGAAAACAGAGCAAAATCTTGATGAAAAAATAATCTAGGTAATGTCTCTTTCTCTCAGATTTTGAGCACTAATTCTATTCTATACTTCAAAATCTTTGTGGTAATTTTTAACACTTTTGTCTTCATGCTGGTGAGTTTGATGTTGCTTCATCCATCCACTGTTGGAATGTGACCCATGTTACTTAAATGTGCCACTCTTGTACTTTCACAATCACCTGTCATCTGTGGAATCTTTACTTTGCCAGCCAAAACCAGTACTTTATAAAGACATTCAGTTTTATGAGGTTTTCTGCTTTCCCTGGCACTGTTGAAGTCTGGACCTGATAGATCAGAATGGCTTCAGACACAGAGTGTGTGTTTTCCCTAAATTCAGATGACTTGGAGCATGTGCTTTTGCAGTCTCATTTGCCCACATGGCTTGTTAGTCACCCTGACTGCAAATCTTGTCAAGGTCTCCATTTCTCACTGACATCTGCAAGGTACAGGAAAGCTGATGAGTTGCATGAATGCAGAGGGATTATGTGTGATTTTTTTACTGCAGTACAAATTTATTTTACTGGATAAAACTGGGATTTGGGAGTGCTTTAGGTGTATTACAGATAATCATAACAGGTCTAATCTGGTATAGCTGTACTTCTTTGGTATAGAAGGAGTTAATTTTATGTGTATGACACTTAGCTTCTTAAAACTACAACAATTTCTAGAAATGCCCTGCAATTGCTATCAAATTTGTTTAAGCAGTGATTAAAATTAAACTTGGCTTCACAGAGAACATTAACTTGATATTTTTTTTTTAGCTTTTGAGCAACCCACTTCACCTGTTTATGTTTTTTTGAAATACAAAACCAGTATTTCAAAAGAATCTTGTACAAGTATTGTACTAATCAATTCCTGTATTAAACATACATGGGGAGAAGAGAGATAAAACAGAGATTCTCCATAGTTCCAAAATAACAATAGAAGACACATCTCAGTTTTTATGATTGATTGAAATAACTGATTTGGGGTATCTGTGTGAGGTATTAGGATAGCATAAGAAAAATGCATGGTTTCTAAATAAATAAAATCTCTTTCTCATAATTGCAGATAGACTAATACAGATAATTTTAATAGAAAGGGGATTTGAAATACTGAAATATTTGTCAATCTCTACTTTGGAGTGGAAGGCAATCCATTGTTTTCTGATAAAATCAGCCTCTCTGGCAGGAGAGCACTGCTGCTTCAGAGTGATGTTTAAGGTGATTCTTTGTCAGTAGCTCAAAACTGGTTTTGCTCTTTAAGATTTGCTTTGGGAAATGCAGTAATTGTGTCCATGAGGTGAGCCCATGTCTGTCCATTGGCTGTAGTACCAGAACCCCCCAATTTGGACATCCTGCTTTAGAACAAGACTCCCTCCTAGACTGGAAAATAACCCACATCTAATTGCTTTACCCTGCTCACTGATGTAGGATTTTACAGCTAAAAGTAGATATTTGGCTTATTTCTTGTTTTTCAAAATCATATTGCACAAAGCTATTTTCTTGCTGTGCTAAGTTGATCTTAGCATCGTGTGGCTCTTCTCAAATTGCACCGCAGTAATCACCCATAAGTTTATGAAATGTATCATCCCATGAACACAGCAGTGCTTGTACCCATGATGTACCATATTTTCTGTTTATGTTGGAGTTACAAGTCTGTCCTCAGGTAACCACAGCCATGGTGTGGTCTGTGTAACAGGATCCCTGGTCCTGAGAGGGAGCTGAAATAGTAACAGCAAACAATGCTGAACCCAAGTGCTGGCCAACACCCATGTGCTGTGCAGGTTACGTCAGAGTTCTGCTTCCAAAGTAGCAGTAGAAGTTGAGTAAGTTACAATAAAGTCTCCAGGTCCTTTCCCCCAGGTGCTGCTTCTCATCTCCTGTAGAAGGTTTTAAAGTCTGCAGGCTTTTTTGCTCTTTTTTGAAATCTATTTAAGCCTTGACCTGGTTTAATGCTGACCTTCCTCACCCTGGATTTTTATTTTACATTACAGGCCACATCTCGACTGCGAGAAAGAGGCTGTGATGGATGTTTGGCAGGAATTGAAGTTCAGCAACTTTTCTGCTCACAGAGTGTGGCCATCCCTGAACATCAGCTCAAAGAGCTAAACATGAAAATTGACAGTGCTTTGCAGGTGGTTTTTCAAGTCTGCTGCTTTCATGTGCATGTAGTACAGTCAGTGGGTCAAGGAGTGAAATAGGGAAGGAGTGTGTTCCTGCAGAATTGTGTACCACAGACAGCTCAGAGGTATTTGGGAATTACAGCTTTGGAATCTTCCATGAGAAATGTGTGTATGCCATAGAACTGAGTGGGGTAAATCCTTGTTCCAATCCCTGTCTGTACCCAGACACAATGACTGTGTGCTTGCTTCCTTGCTGATATGCCTGTGCTATCTCAACTTTTTGTTTGATGTCAGGCTTACAAAGTGGCCCTGGAGAGCTTGGGTCATTGTGAATATGCAATGAAGGCTGGCTTCCACTTGAACCCAAAAGCGATTGAAGCAAGTCTTCAGGTAGGATCTGCTAATCCTGCTCTCTTTCATCCCTCCTCACTTGAAAATGGGTACTTAAAATACACAAACATTTGGACCATATGAGGCGTTTCTAATGTCTTAGTTCCTTCTGTTTGATCTGTTGTGTACTTCAGGGCTGTTGCAGTGAAGCTGAAGCCCAGCAGACAGGAAGGAGACAGACTCCACCTCAGCCCATTCAGTGTGAGCTGCCCACTGTCCCTGTCCAGATCGGGTCCCATTTTCTGAAAGGAATCTCCTTCAATGAGTCTGCAGCAGAAAACCTGAAGCTGAAAACGGTAATCACTCCTAATTAACCACAGAAGTAAAGATGGGGGAGAAGGAGTAGAATTCATCCAAATGTAGAGAACAGCAGTAAGAGAGGTTTTGTGCCAAAGCTGTGTTTAAAAGTGCTTTTTTTCAGCCTGGCTTCCTGTGGAAACACGATGTTGATAACATTGTAGGGCTACGCCTGTTCCTGGTAACATTCTGACCACCTGAGCAATTTCAGTCCAGTCTGAGAGAGGCATAGGCATAGAGATCTAGGAGGCAATGAAGCGTCTGTGAACATTTGAAAATAGATGTGTTAGGTGTGAAGAAGTAGAGAAGAAAGTGAGCCCTTACAGATTCCCCTGCCAGGTGATGCATGTCAGAGCCTTTATCTCCTTAGGTGCCCAAATAAGTCAGCCCAGCCTGGTGCTAAGGGAGGTACTTGAAAAAAGTACTTTGTAACAGAGCTCATTTTGATGTCATCTTACAAACTGGAATCAATTTTTTAGAAAGAATTTTAAATTATGGATAAGTTAATTGTAGTGTCAGTATAAACAAATGGAAACTATGTCCATTCAGAAGTAATTTGGGCAATTTTAATCAACACTTTCACTTCTTTTTGTTTATTTTAATCAGCACTTTCACTTTTTTTTTTTAGATAAACCTAGTCCCTTGCTCCTGAAAGAGTTGAAATAATAAGTTGCTCAAAATGCTGCTCTTCTGTTGTCTTTGCAGTGCTTTTCATAGCTTTGATTAAACTGGTTTGCCAGAATATAAGCAGAAATAGTGTTTTATGATTTTGGCACAGTATTGTGTTCCAAACAGCAGAGACAATCTTCCATATTTCTGTTCTGCAGTGGAACTCTCCTAGTTATATAAGACTGTTCAGAGGTTGCAGACATTCTAGCTGTCTGAAAAGCGTGTAGAACAATGACAAATCCATCTGGAAGCATTGGTGATACCATTTGTAAATCATGTGTTGGGTAGCACAGAGTGTTTATTATTTTTCCAGCACACAATGCTGCAGTTGATCAAGGAAGCTGGATGCCATAATGGACTCACACCCCGTGATGACTCTCCTGTGACTGAAGTACTGAACCAGGTCTGCCCTTCCACGTGGAGAGGAGCCTGCAAAACTGCTGTGCAGCTCTTGTTTGGCCAGGCTGGACTGGTAGGTGACTACCAATAGTCATAGGAAAACAAAGGTTATGTAAACACCCTGAAGAGAAACTAGATATTTTGGAGTTTAGGGATTAATTTGCAGAGTCTTGTTCTATGTTGCTCTATTTTTAGTGCTGCAGTTAACTCAATTTCAGAGCAAAATGTGTCCTTGTAGAATGGGAGTCTGTAGGTGGTGTCTGTAGTTGACAGGAACAGAAGAATGCACCAGGTGCTTCCTGATCTCTGTTTCAAGAGAGAACACAAGAAATTAAACTTCTGCTTCATGGAGAAATGAAATATTTTCAAATCTATACATGACCATGTTACAAACAGACCCAAACACACATCTACCCCCCTCTCAAATTAGCTTCAAAACATGCCATTTTTAAAATTTCCTCTCTGCTTTGATTGGAAGCTGAGTTTCCTGCCCAACATAAACCAGTGAGTCTGCACCAGGTAATGCTACCTGATTATCTCCAACAGAGGGCAGAACAATTAAATGCCTTGCTGTAGATATGTGTTCTTGAGGGGAAGAAAACCAGTGGAATTTACAGTATCTAAGCAGCTGATAAAAATAGATGCTTGGAAGATACTCTGGTAAGAAAATGCATTTGTGCTCCCCTAATTACTGCAATCTCTGCACTTAGTGCAGTGTTTGTGTGTGACACGTGGGTCTTTGGGTCTCCTGTGAGTTGGGGAAAAGGCTGCACCTTCAGCATAGGGAGGAAATGCAAGGATAAAGCTGCACTGTGGCCTGTGATAGTATTGCCAAGTATTCTTTGAATTGTCTTTAACCTACAGTGAGTTAAATGCTTCTTGCTGGTTCATCACTGATTCCTTGTTCAAGGTGATGGGAGACCACGAGGGCTTTGTAATTAATTTGTAGTTAAAGGACCCAAATAGCTGCATATTTTTTAAATCTGTTTTTCAGACAGATCACACAGCTGGTTAGGTGACCTTCACCTTCTATCCCAGCAAATTAAACCATGTGCTTTTGGAGCTACTAGAAGATTCTCCAGTAATGTTGAATGGTAGATTTGAAACGATGAATTTGCCAGACATTTCTACTTTATTACAGCATCCCTTTGATACTAGATATCAGATCTTAGGTATTCCCTTAATATTAAATACCTGTTAGAGAAGTGGGTTGAAATGACACTGGAATTCAACTGACTATTCTTAAAATGGCAGCCTAAAATCAAATGTGCAGACCATCACTGTCATAACAACAGTGCAGCTGCTTCACTGAGATGCAGGGGTTGAAGGGTAGGAAATAGTTGTGCTTTGGCTGAGAAGTTTTACAGGGAGGCATAAGAAGGTGGTGTCTTTGCAGGGACAGAGGAACTGGAACAGTAGGATTTATCAAATTTCTACTTAGGTGTTTTGAAGGAAAGCATGTATTAAATGTTAATAAATATGAAGAGGACTGGAAAAAAGGGTATGGTTAAATGGGATTGTGTCTTGAGCTGCCACAGTCTGTGGTAGGATGCTGGGAGTCAGGAAATGAGGCCAGGGAGGAAGGAGTTTCTCAGCAGCCCTATGGGAGTGTGCTGAAATGCAGGAGCAGTTTGTGGCTCCGGAGTGTCTGGATGAGGAGTGTCTGGGAGGATGCTGCACCTTCCACCGTTTCCTTTCCAGGGGGTTTCAGTGCTGTGCACACCCAAGTCCTGCCCCGAGGAGGTTTGAGGAGTGGCATGAGGCACATTTGGACTCAGGAATCTGGAAATCTGGTGTCCCCCAGTCTAGACATAACGAGTTAGACCTGCTCCTAATTGAAGCACTGACATTCTTCAGGTTTGTCATCACTTTTGGAGAGTGTCAGCATAAAACTTACTATTCTCCCAAATGAAAGAGCTGAGCTATGGAGTTTTACTTGTGTTGAATCCTCAATGTCTGCAAAGATTCTTGCATGAACCTCAGGTTCTGAAAGCAGCAGGCTTCACTCTTCAAAGGCACATAATGAGCCATGCACATGACAGAAGACCTGCAAGCCTGCTCTCCTTCATTCTCACTTTGATTTTTTACAGTTTAGAGGTGTATGAGGGTTGAGGTTTCTCTTTATAAACTTCGTGCCATCTTTTTTTACAACATCCAGTTATGCTTGTATCCACTTCATGCAGTGACAAGAAATTGGAATTTGGGTTGTGAAAGAGTTCTTTGGGTGGAAGGGAGAGAGGAAGCACCTGTAAAACAAGAACAATGGGTGTCTGAGGTACAGGAAGCTGTTCTCTAAGCACCACCAGGCAGGGAGGGAGGATGTGTTTATTTTAAGTTTATTTAGTGAGGAAGGCAGATAAATGAATTGTGGCATAGCACAGAGCATTATTCTGTTTTTAGGTACTGGGCTGTCTGCATTCATTCAGAATTGTGTGTGGATCTGTACCTTAAATGCCCAATTCAAAAAACCATGACTTGACAGTCTCATTGTTTTTAAACCATCTTGCCATGTGCCTTTTGAGAAGTGTTTACTTTCATTAAGTTTGCTTTCATTAAGTTTACTTTCATTAAGTGTGGAAAGCACAGTGAGTTGTGATTTAATGTGCTTGGTTATTTTGGGCTGTAGTTTTTTTCACATAATAAATAATTTGAGGTGCAAATTTTCAGTTCTTACCTTAGCATGTATATAATAAGAATTGCATTTTGAGATTTGGGACAGCTGATGAAATCTGCATGTTTGAATGAAAGTAATTTACATTCAAATAGCTGAATTCAGAGGGTGAGTGGAAATAAAACCTCTAATTGGCCTCATGCAAAGAGGTTAACAGATAAAATTTTTTTTTTTGTGCTAGTTGATCTTTCCAACATGCATTTGCAGGAGCACTAAATCCCCTAGTAAAGTTTAAATCCCAGACATCCTGACTCTGACAGATGTTGAGAAATGTAAAACTTTTCGTAAAGGGAAGAAAGGTTTGTCCTGGGGGAGGAACACCCCAGCAAAGCCCAGACCATGGGCACCAACCATGCACCACAACCAGAACCTCACACAGGTTTGCACAAATCAGAGTTTTACCTCTGACTTCAGGTCTGGAGTGCAGACTGTACTTTTCTTGGGAGTTGAGAAAATCCTGAGTTCATTTCTCCTTTTCACAGTTAAAACTGCAGTAGGGCTGAATTGCAGATTAGCAAATTAAGTAAAATGAAAACATATAAACACCAAGAAAAGAATACTGGAATTGCCCTGTTCCAAAATGAGAGGTATTTTCATGGGTGGGTGATAGTGTGGCCTTGTATCCCCATGCTTAGACATGTTTAAAATTGAATAAACCTGAGCAAATGCCTAGATTCAGCTGAAGGAGAAAGAAGGCCTTATGCTAAAATATTTGAAAGGTGGGAAATAATTATGTTCAAGTATTATTTGATGGATTTGTTAAAGTGAGAGAGGAGAAACTCAGCATTATGTTTCACATTTTTTCATACCCAGTAACAGACAACCAGTTAGAAACAGGAGCAGTGTAGGTGAGGTGATGGCAGCAAAGTCAATAATGTCCCTTGAGCCTTATTTATACCAGAGGACTTTTGCCATTTCAAGGATAAATGGTACAGCTAATCTGCTAGTCACTGAAGCAAGAACTGCTGACTGCTGCCAAAAAGCTGCTGTTTCAGCATGACCAAAATAGGAATTTATGGAAATGATCAAAAAGGCCAACCCACACAGAACGGACAACAACAGAAAGCATGAACCAAATATGGAACTCACTATCACTAAATTAAGAGTTAAATAAAGCTGAAGTGAATCCATTCCTTTTCCATTGTCTAAAAAGAAAGGTTCATGACACAGGGTTGATTTTCAAGACTTTCCTCTTCTATTTGTCTTCATGACATCTTACAGATGGCTTAGAGTCCAACAAACTGAACAGTCACTTTTCTTCTCTTTATTTATTCAGGAATTAATAATAGTACGTTTTCATCTAGTGGAATATAGAAATATTGATGTGGAATTTTATAATCTTAAAAGGGAGGGGTGTATGTTAGGAATTGTGATGGTTTTTATGGCTGAATGTTACTTTTCTATATCATACCATGCACTACAGTTAAATTATTTAAAACATGTTGCTGAGTAGGTGTTTGGGAGCTCTTAAAGTAGTAACTGTGCTAAACTTGTCAAAAATAAGGGCTGTTGTGTGGAGTCACTGAGAACTACTAGCAGGGAGGAGGAGCAGCTGGTAATGACATAGTGATGCATTACTACAGGATTTAACTGAGAAGAACTAAAATACACGTTTCTCTACTAAACTAATTTTATATTAAAATAGAAGTAAATTTACAATGATTTCGTGAGTTGGTTTGGTTTTATTTGGGGTTTTTTTTGTACTTGTATCATGACTGGGAGGTGAAATTATTAGACTTTAACTACAGGGGTGATAAACTAATGCTTAAAAATTTTCCCTTTTTTTTATTTGCTAGGTGGTTGTGGACACAGCACAGATTGAAAATAAAGAAGCCTATGCTCCTCAGATAAGTTTAGAAGGATCAAGAATTGTGGTGCAAGTTCCATCAACTTGGTAAATAAAAATACTGTATTGTAGATTGTAACTGAAATGGGGAAGATTGTTTCAGTACAAATGGAAGAGAATGTCCACAGTTACGGCACGGCTTCCTCAAGTTTCAGTCCTCTCTGTGGACTGGTTGAACACCTCCATTCCTGATGGGCTGTACTTCAGCTGCCTCTGGAGGAGGCAAGGCAAGAGAGGCAGTGCTGGGGCTTTGAGACTTGAAGAAAATGTAAAAGCTTGATGATAAAAGAGAAGATTTCAAAAATAATAATCTACCAGTACTCCTGTCATGCTCCAGCCTGGCAGGTCCCAGCTGTATCTCAGGAAGGCCAAGAATGGGCTGAGTTTAATGTAAGAGCCTTTGCTCACTCTGCACTGGGCTGTTCTTCACTCTGCTGTCGTGAGCCATGAACCTCTGGGCTCCAAGAGATGCTGTTCCTACATTTATGGTATAGGGATTTATTTACAGTTTAGGTGACTGACTAGTGAAAAATGGTTTGTAAGGATTTCTTCCCGTCCAGAGCAGTGGGAACAGGAAGCAATGGCAGCACTTGTCTCTAACTCGGAAGGAGTCAGTGTTAGGAACTGCAGTACAGCACGTGTGATTCCTTGTGGGGGAAGCCTGTTCCTAGTGGTGCTGATGGCACGGCCAGAAGGAGGAGTGACCTGAGGCTGTTTCCTGGGGGAAGGTGGGAAGGAAGGAAGGAAGGAAGGAAGGAGTGTCCTGGTGCTGTTTCCCAGAGGAAGG
>NC_031780.1:18386350-18395737 GCF_001522545.3 Parus major | reverse complement strand
TGTCGCGGTGCTGTTTCCCAAAGGAAGGCAGGCAGGAAGGAAGGAAGGAAGGAATGTCGCGGTGCTCCGGGATCGTCCCTGCTGCCCGTGCTCGCCGCCGGGGGCAGCGCCGCCTGCTGTCGCCCGGCGGTACCGCGGGACCACGGGGGAAAGTGTCCCAAGCCCAGAGGGTCCCGGCTCAGGGACATTTCCCCAGCTCTGGGATGTGCGGAATCATCTCTGCACGGACCCTGCCAGGCTCAGGCTCCCGCTGTGTTCCAGAAATGGCTGTTGTTTGTTGTTTGTTGCGGCTGTGCCTGCTCTAAACAGCTCTTGCCAGTGATGATTTCAATACCCTGTGCTGCTGAACCTCACAGGTAAATCAGCTCTGTGTTCCACAGCAGGCACACTGCTCAGGCTGCAGCCCAGGAACCCCTCTACGCTTCCCATGTTGTTCTGCAGGAGTGCAACAACTGGCCTTCTGTATTCTAACTGAAAGTACAATTGTTTAATATAAAAAATGAGCGTTTTGATTTCTAATTTAAACTTATTGATGACAGGTGTCTGAAAGAAGATCCAGCAACAATGTCTTTGCTACAGAGGAGTCTGGATCCGGAGAAGACTTTGGGGCTGGTAGATGTGCTCTATACTGCTGTGTTTGATATACACAGGTGGAAGGAAGGAAGGTACATTCCTTTTCTAGTTCAAACTAAGCTGTTGTTGAATAATTTGTGCTGAGGGATTTGATGGTGCCAGCTCATCAGAAGAGGAAAACAGGAGTCAAACTGAGAGTGAGACATTGTTAATCCCCACAGTTACCTTCTGGGTACATCCAGAGATACAGGAGACTGCTTAAAACCAAACCAGCAGCATATCCAAGGGTAAAAAAGTATTTGCTCTTCTCTTACAAAAATATTTGATTTATATTAAATTGGTCTTCATTTAGGCCTTGAAGCACAAGTAAAATTTAAGGAACGGAAAGTGTGCAAATATGAGGAATAATTTGCTTTGTTACCATAAGAAGTAGTTGGTGGACTTGGCAGTCTTTGGTGTTCTTTCTTGAGCTGTTATTGAAATACATGTTTTTCCCCAAAGTACAAACTCAGTTATGTATTAGGTGGTTTGATATACATGTTTTTTATTGATGCAGGGAGCAAGCTTTGCCTTGTATTCAGATCCAGTTACAGCGTGAAATCTCAGACTTTGGGAGCCAAGCTGACATGCCGTCGGGGAACGGAAGCAAATCTTCAGGGGGTCTGCAAAAGACATTCTCAAAACTGACTTCACGGTTTACAAAAAAAACTTCCTGCACCAGTACAAGTAACACAGGAAGTTACTCAATCCCCAATACACCTTCCAAAAATGTCTTCATAAGTTCCAGCTCAGAGGAGAAAGCTAAAATGCCCACTAACATGGATGCACGGTTGCAGAACATCCTGAACATTGGTAACTTCCCTCGGACCGCAGATGCCCTGCAGCCGGTTCAGAGCACAAATAACCAGCTCGTCAATGGGTTTCTAGTGGAAAGACGGGACAGCTTCTTCAAACCAGATGATGGCAAGGATGACAAAGGTATGAATTTACCAACTGACCAAGAAATGCAGGATGTTATAGATTTCTTGTCTGGTTTTAACATGGGCAAATCCCAGCAGACTTCTCCGATGGTGAAAAGAAGGAACTCTGTTGCATCCTCTACAGCAACAGAACAAAAGTCAGGAGCAGTTCAACAGCAGCCGCAGTCTGTGTCTCACACCCCGCTGCATCCTCCTCAGCAAGGCTTGTCCCAGCAGCAGTCCCAAAAACAGCAGCAGCAAATGCAGTATTATCAACACTTGCTTCAACCTATTGGACCACAGCAACGTGTACCTGCCAAATGGCTCAGTAATTCTTCACAGCAGCAAGCCCCGGCTGTTGGAGCTGGATTGTCTCATATAAATCAGTGGAACAATCCTGGTTTTTCAGATTTAAGCTCTGATTTGTACAGCCTGGGTCTTGTGAGCAGCTATATGGACAATATGATGGCAGAAATGTTAGGACAGAAACCACAAGGACCTAGAAACAACACATGGCCAAATCGTGACCAAACTGATGGAGTGTTTGGGATGTTGGGAGAAATCCTGCCTTTTGACCCTGCAGGTGTGTGTCTTTTCCTTTATTATGCTTTTTGTAAGGGTCCTTTGTAAAAGAACACTGTGAAATTCTGCTGGCAGTAACTGTCACTTCACGTGCTGCCCACCCGGTGTAAGGGTGCTGACAATGCAAGCAGGGATTTGTGTGTGCTTATTTGCTTTTTTAACAGAAGGTGGTCTTAAAACTCTAATAAGCAAACATGGGAACTAATTCCTTGTTTCTTGTCCCAGCTGTAGTAGTCTGACCTTTCCTATAAGAAGCACAGCAGAGTACTGAGAAGATACTTACAGATGATGTTCCTCCTATTCTTAGTTTGTAGAACTGTTTAAAATCAAACTCTTGAGCTCAGGTGTGTTCCTTCTCCACAGAATTATTCTTCCTGCTCTTTACCAGTCCTGTAATCTGGAGATACGGCTGTATGGAATCTTTCCCATATCCCCACATTTTCCCTCCATTGCTCCCCAGTTCCCTGGGAGTCATACTGGTTCCTGTTCCACAGCTGGTTCTGCAGTGAAAACTTTGGATGTCAAAGGATTAGAGACTAAAGAGCAAGTGCTTTGAGGTTTGCCACATGTATTTGGACCACCAATAAATTGTAAATATAGATGAATTATTCATTCTCAAAGATGAGGTGAGATAAAAGTTTTGAGTCATAAACAAATAACTGCAGAGTAAGAAACTGACTGTGGAATCTTAGAGGAGATGAACGTTTGATCCCCATATGGGCCACTGGTTTGAGAGCTGGACTTGGTGATCCTTGTGGGTCTCTTCCAACTCAGAATATTCTGTGATTGTGTGATTCTGATGGTAATAGTAAGAACAACTTACACAGCTGCTACCTTGTAAATGTAACTTCTGTTGGCCTGGAACACAGCTGCAGGAATGTTGTAGTGTGCATTTATGGCAACTGCCTGGAGGGAGGAGCACGAGAACAGGGAAACCTTTTATCAAAGTAGAGCTCAGTTTCCCGTGCTCATTTGCACTCATCTGTGTTTGGAATGTGTAGGCGTCTCAAACCAGCTCCTTTGACTCATGATAGTTATTTTGTCAATGTAGTTGATAAATTAGTCGAGTTTCTATGGCAAAAATAGCCACCATAGTTATGTTGTTGCTTAATAACTGTAAGTCTGAATTAGCATCATCTTACTTAAACATACTTAGTGTATAGACTTAAGGATTATCACAGCCTCCAAGGGAGGACAAAATTATTTTCAGCAAGCACTAAATCCATGTGTGGGTAGCAGGTATGCGAAGGACTGACATTCTCAGCACTTTGAATCCATTTTATTTCTGTAGTATTTTCCTTTTGCTCTACATAAAACTACTTGTTTTGTTCCATTAGATGAATGTCAAGGATGTAGAAAGTGGTACTTGGAAAAGGTGACTTACTCAGGTTCCATAAATGGTGCTCAGTGGATTAAGATACACCCTTCTGCAGTTGTAGTGCTAAGTAAGCAGTATTCTTCACAGATCTGGCATTTAAAAAATTAAAACCAGACAAAAATCCTTCCAACTTAGTATTTTTCCACTAGAAAGAACTTTTCTTCATAGAACTTGCCTAGTTGAGCTGTGGTGTAGAAATTTTCATTTTAAGCTTTAGTGTAGTACAAAAAAGTTGTAAAACAGAAGAGTTTTTTATTTCCAAGCTTTCCTAGAACTGTACATTTGTCATTTGAAGCAAAACACATTTCTCTTTTGATAAATACTTTGAGTCCAAAAATGATGTCTCCAGATGCAAAATTGCTGATTAAAAATTTATAAAATTTAAATACATGCCCTTTCATGCTGAAGGCCTAACTAGTCCCAGCAATGTATTTTGTAATACTTTAATCCTCACTAAGAACTTGATGAAGGAATATTGCAATAAGAACTAGCAGAAGGAATGTTGGTAACTCCAATCTTTTGGAGTAAAAAACTGTTCACCTGATGTTTTCAGTGAGGTAAAAATGAACACCAGCTTCTATTTTTAATATACCAGCACATTAGAATTTAATGCTGTCCACAGGTAAAAAAAGCCTGGATGTCCTTCAGAATCCATCTAGACTCTATTCTTAGATCTGAGGAACTGTCTGGCTTCCAGCCTCATCTTAAATAGACACAATGATATTTCAGAGGGAGAACAAGCACTAGTAGGGATGTTTTGTTCCTAGATGGCTCTCAGATAGGCCTTCCTTAATAAAAGAGGCAGAGAAACAAAGTTTTCTTCAGTGTCTTCTTAATTTGCATCCAGTAAATCATCGTCGAGGTCTTTTCTGGATGTGTCAAATGAGAACAAGGAAACCTATCTTCTAAATGCAGAAATGAATGTAGGGAGCAGTCAGATGAAAGAGATTTCTGCTTTGTGAACTGTGCGTGATTGCTGGATGTTCTTCAGTCTTCACTCAATCTCCAACTAAGACTGGCAAGCCAGCAGCTCAGTACTTCCCACTGCAATTACTGTGCTTGTAGTCTAGACATTTTCCATAAATCCAGTCAGATTGCCAAGTTTTTTCTCAGGGAAGAAAGAAAAAGGCAAAAGAAAGAGAAGCTGTGGAAAGTCAGTTATAGTGACTCATTATCAGCAGTCTTCTGAATACAGCAATTGCTTACTCTAATCAGTGGAGCATCTGAAACCCTTTTGGATTGAGGCTTTTGCTATGTCTGCTCAAGACTGTGCTTATTTCTTAATGGATGCTTGGAACACAAAAAGCATGTTGAGAATGGAAGAATTTTTTCTGTAAATATAATTCTTATTCTAAAATGTTTTGTAGGTCAGGATCAGAACGTTTTCAGAATTGTCTCATCCTTGTAGGAAGGAGGCAGTTTTGGCGCTCTGTGTTCTAGTATGATCCATCTGGGATTGTGATTTCCTGATTAAGCAGGATCACAGCATAGCTGGAAATCATGTTGCACTCTGGTATCAAGTACAGTAATTGTTCTGCTCTTTTTCACGTGTGTGGATAAATGTGCAGTGTCCGTTTCATCAGTGTCTCCTGATGGATATTGGACCTTTCAGCATAGACACAGTCACAGTACAAACACAATTTCCCTGATGCAATGCAAAGGGCAGATGTACGATTATCATGTGATAATCGTTATCCACCATGGATGCTGTGTATCTCATCTTTGTCAACCATTTCCTGTTCAGTGTTCTTCACTGCTCCATGAAGACCTATCCACTGCTGGCTGCCATTTATCAGGGAGGGAATGACTTTGTTGTGGGGTTTGGTCAAACCTAAAGGATTGAAAGTGCAGCAGAAATAGCTGAGTGTCAGCAATGGCCTTGTTGGTTTCTTTCATTCAGTTGGCTCTGATCCAGAGTTTGCCCGCTATGTTGCTGGGGTGAACCAGGCTATGCAACAGAAGAGGCAAGCACAGCACGTCCGTCGTCCAAGCACCACGCGTGGCAACTGGCCTCTTCCTGATGATCCTCATAAAACCTGGCCCTTTCCTGAGTATTTCACAGAGGGGTAAGAGACTGGACAGGCTGCATGTTTTGATTGTATAGGTTTATTCTGCACCCAGACTTGGCAGAATGTGGGAATACTGGGTGTTTTTTCAGTAGCTGATGCATCTGTGACAGCTGCACTTGACTGTTGGGACTGAGCACTGTGAGCCCTGCCTGCTTTGCTGATCCCAAGGCACTGACATGCTTGATGTCATCTTCAGTGCCATGGATACTGACTGTGATTCCAGCAGAGGAAATAAGGAATCTATAGCACAGATGTATTCAGCACAGTTTTCTGAGTATTTTGAAAACAGCTTTAAGACCTAGTTTTGATGAAAAGTGATGCTGTCAAAGTTGTGGTGCCTGACTGAATTGTTTTCCAGATTTTAGCCACTTAATCTTAAGCTCATAAAAGGCAGGTACCTCACAGCAAGTGTATTTGTAGTTTTTTCCATATTATAACTATTTACTACGCAAGTGTTTCAAGATTCTCTGTCCATTTGTCCATAATGTAAGAGCTGGGACTCTCTAGTGTAAAATCAGTAGGATGGATATGTGTTCTAGCTCAGTTCTGCAGTGAAAAAGTTGAGTACTTAGTGATTCTAAACCTCAAACAGGAGAAGTGCTTCTAGTTGATATAATTATTTTAGTAAAATATATATAAAGAGGCTGTAACAGACAGAGCAGTTAGTGTGACCACTCAGAACTAGTGAAAGTATTTGTATTACTGGCACATTTAACCAAGTACTGACATGTTGTGCTCTGAGGTAAAACCTGTGACAAAGATGTAACACAACTGTGGCACACAGTCTGGACCAGGCACTGTAAATCCAAGGACTAATACAAGTTTTTGTCTTGCAGTGATGTGACAAACAGCTGGTCTGGTACTCAAGGAGACTCTGCCAGCTCAAGTGATGAGACCTCCTCAGCTAACGGAGACAGTTTGTTCTCCATGTTCTCAGGGCCAGACCTTGTTGCTGCTGTAAAGCAGAGGAGGTGAGCAAAATGAACAGAAATAGACCACTTGTTAAGATTCCTTTTGCTTATATAATTTAATTTGAGTAGCCAGACAGAGAAAATTCCTGAGACTGAGACAAGTCTTCACAAACATTTTGTGTACTACACTGGTGATGTGGACTGAGGGATTCCTGAAGTGAGTTGTTTTAGCAGCTTCCTCCTTGAACAAACCAGCACCCGTGCAAACAGCTGGCTGTTCACTGAGGGCCAGAATGTCTAGAAAAGATCTGATGCTTTCCCTCTTCCATGAGAGTACCCTTTGGATGCCACTTCCTGGGCCTTTCCAAGATCCTCACTGGTTCTGCAGAGTGCCTGGCTGCAGCTGGGCCGTGCCTGATGTGGCATCTGGGTGCCAGCGTGTGCCTGGCCTCAGCTGCAGCCCCTGTGGCACTGGGGAGAAGCTGCTGCTAACGTGGTGTGGACTTGTCTCACCTCAGCTGCTGCTGCCATTCTGGGAGTGGGAAATACACGCCTGCTTAGTCCTCTGTTTCTCACAGTAGGAAGAGGAGGCCAAATTGCCTTCGTAAAAAATTCCAGTAATGGAAAAACTAAGCCAGGATTTTCAGCTATGAACAGTCCACTTCTATCAGTAAAGTGAATTATGGCAATTCTGCTTTTCTAAAGGGCTGGAGGATCCATGTCTTTGGAACCTCAGTGACTTCACAACAGAGGGCAGTTAGAACAATAGTAACAAAAGAGACAAAATCAAGCATGAATACCCACCCAATTCTACTCTGGGATTGTTCTTTCCAACTATTTTTCAGTCTTTTCTAAAAATTAAATAAGTGGCCAAATATTCTGGCTTTGTTCACAGTCACAGAGTAATTTGGAGTCAACACAAAAAAAGAAAGAAAGAAAGAAAAGAAACCCAGCCACAAGAGCAGGTAACAGAAGAAAAACAATTTCTGGCAGATTTCTTTAAAGTGGGCAAAAGTTTATCCCAGCTTCCTTTTACCTTTACAAAAATGTTGAAGCTGTAGCTCCAAGAACTACTGCACTATGAAGACCCTAGTGGTTTCTGTATTGTTGCTTTTACCTGTGCTGAACAAAAAGTACATGAAACCAGATGTTTCTGAAAACACTTGCACTGAAAACAGTACTGTGGGCTGCCAGACCTGTGCCAGTGGCAGATTAATGAGGGTGACTCATTTAAAACCAGGAAGTAAATGTGTCTGTTTCTGGGCAGAAAACACAGCAGTGGTGAACAGGAACCCAGCACACTGCCATCGCCTCCTCTTCTCTCTGCAGCAGATGACCGCAGTCAGGTGAGCTCAGTGCTTTGTCCTTTCTCCTGCTGCCATTTGGGGATGGGTCTACATGAGGCAGTCAACTGGAAAAGCATCTGTATCTCCAGATTGCTTACTTCAGTGAAAACCTAAACCATCTGCACTCAAGTACCGTGAGGTGCTTTTGGCAAAGTCACCAAGCTTAATATATTTAAATTGGGAGTCACTTACTTTTTCCTTTTAGTGAGACCTCTGTGTGTCAAGCTAAAGTAAATGATTTTTAATAGGCAGGTATTTTAAGAATTGAGAGTGTTATATGTATGCATCAGTTTGGCTTTCAAATATAAACTAATCTTGTGAAAATATCTTCAGGAGGTGATAAAGTGACAAGTTAAGTATTGTCTCAAAAAAGCAGCATTCTGTTATTAAACCAAAGCACCTCCAACTGATTTTGTTTTCTCAGGATAACAAGACCAAAACCTGGCCTCCCAAGGCCCCGTGGCAGCACACATCCTCTGTGCCCAGCACGCTGCCCAGCCAGAGCACGTCCCTGTACCCCATGAGCAGCCCCATGAGCCAGTGGAGTGACACCATGCAGATGCTCCAGTCGCCCATGTGGGCCAGCGACTGCGCCCCGGCAGCCGGCATCTCCTCCAGCTTCGCCTACGCGCAGCAGCAGCAGCAATCCCAACAGGCTTCCCAGCACAAACAGATCAACAAGGGCTTCAAATCTTTCCCAGTAAAGCACGAACGCAGACCATCTTACCTGCACCAGTACTAACTGCTCTTTGTACTGGAAATGCAGCAGAGGGCCAAATGAAAATTACATTACTTTGATTCAAAGTGCTGTGTTGGCTATATCCTGTTTCTCTCTTGATGTGGGATTGAGGGGGTTTGGGTGAGATAGACAAACTCGGACTTGGAGTTACAGTGCTGAGCAAATATGGCCAATATGTTTGGTGTACATGAAACAGCCCAAAACTGTGATGTAGAAATGCTTTTAAAAATGCATAATTGCCTTTACTTTCAAGACATTTTTTTTTTCTAAAAAGAACTGCTGAAGGACTACCATACAAGAAACACTGTATTTTATAGCTATTTTTCATATAGATTTATAGTTAAAACATCTTACTGAAACACATTGAATATGTTGAAGCAAATATATAGTGGTCACTTTGCTCAACACTGTTTGTGTTTAAATTTATAAAGGACAAGCTGTAGAGCCTTTGTATTCTCCATTACAGCCTGTGGGCAGCTTTTTTAAAATGAAGTGCAAAAGCAGCTTTTCCTGTGCCACACAAGTGAGTTTATTTGGGAACTGCTGCAGAAACAGCTGCAAAACTGAGTTTTTTGTGGCAGTTTCTAGGTGAAGATCAGCAGAACCACTCAGCCTTGTGTCACCAATGTTACCTGAGCTGCTAGATGTAGATGGCACCCGTGTGGAGAGGGGCACCCTGGTTCTCTCACACCTGTGTGGAGAGGGGCACCCTGGTTCTCACACACCTGTGTGGGCAGGGGCACCCTGGTTCTCACACACCCGTGTGGAGAGGGGCACCCTGGTTCTCACACACCTGTGTGGGCAGGGGCACCCTGGTTCTCTCTCACACC
>NC_031780.1:18356661-18385963 GCF_001522545.3 Parus major | reverse complement strand
GTGTGGAGAGGGGCACCCTGGTTCTCACACAAACCGTGTCCTGTGGCTGTGTTTGGCCAAAGGCATTATCCACACGGTGCTCCCGCAGTGTGTGAAAGCAAAGCCTAAGAGACTACTTGCATTTATTTAAAGTCTTATTTCAGATGCTACAGTTGATTAAAAATTGTGAGCTGGCTCAGAAGATACTAAAACTGAAATGTGGGGTAGCAGTTAGTTAAAAGAACATTATTTTTTTTAAAAGGATAAAGTAATTATTTGCAGTCAATATGTGCCATTAAGTGAACCTGTGGAATTAGGAATAATCTTCCAACCAAAGTGGATTGGGGCGAGTGACTGGTGCTTACAAATTGAAGAACAATGGTAAATATATGTATACCTATCCCACTGTATATGAACTGAGATTACAGAAGATTCTTTATATAGTTAGAGCTTATTTAAATTTTCATATTTCATCTTTGAAAGAGTCTAAAAACCACAATATTTTCTGGTATAAGAGTTTTGACAGTATTAATCTTATTTTTGTATTTTTCTTAAGTCATATCATTCTAATATGTTAACTACTAGTAAAATGGGTTATTAGTTCTAACTACATAATTTTTCAATGAAGATAAAGCACATTTTTTGGTTTTGGTTTTACAAACTAAGTACATCTATATCTAAAGATACCAAAAAAATAAATACGTTATATATAAATATATATATAAATATAAAGTATACACAACACTAAAACTATTAAACATTTGGGTATTTAAAACCCATCCACCTTTTTTGTTTGTATGGTGACGGGCTCTATTTGCAGGCCCAGATTGTTACCTTTTGTGCTGTTTGAGGATGCCAATGTTGCCTGTATTTATGATATTGTCACCATGTTTTCTGAAACTTCATACTTACCATGTTTACAAAGATTTGTTTGCTGTACATAGACTTTTTACAGTAATGTGCTTTGCACAATCAGTGTGGCTTCTGTCTGTAAATTGTTAATGGTCTGTACTACTATAATTTTGAAAACCCTCCACTGAAAATGTTAGTGGTTATTTAACTTCATGAATGGTTTCAAGTTTCCTAAATCTTGTTGTTTAGATCTAATATTAAATCCCAAATTTGGTTGTACTTACTTGGTTATTTCATACTAAGACCAAAATGGAAGTTAATGAAAACAACTTAATTTTGAACTTTTTTTCTAACAAGTGCCAAAATGATTGCAGTTTTTGCAGTTTATTCATAATTACAAATGCTGGCAAGTTTCTGGACCTACATAAGTGAATTGTGAAAACAAAGAAAGTTTGTCTGCATTTTGACCACGTGGGTGCTACTCTGTCCTTTGCTTCCGATTGTTCTGAACACTGGTAATTTTAAGAATTGTTGCACTTGGCAAATGAGTCTTGCCCTTAAACTTCACTTACACTGCCAAGTGCAAGGGTTTGGTGCTTAGTTAACTTACCCTTATTGCAGTGCTTCTTGTGAATAGCAAACGCTTCTGAACTGGAACTGTACAGTTTGTATTTTAAAGCTTCTGTAAAAGTAAACTATTTGCTTTATTAAAGATATACATTTAATAGGTCATACCTGTTTAAAATATGCACCTTGCTGAAAATGAGCAGCACCTTAAACTGTAACTTCGGTTTGTAAACAAAGATCTTATTTCATTAACATGGGATTATTTAACAGTTTGAAAATTGTCAACTGCCTACTTACTGACTCTATCATATAAAAATGAACTTTATGCACAGTCCAATCTTTAAAGCTGCTTTCTCAAGTGATGGCACAGAAGAATATGGTAGAGACAATGCCTCAGCAGGGTCTTCAAACCAGTAGTACAGGTGAATGTTGCCAAAGTCACATTACTTGAATTTTTAGGAATCACAGAGTAAATAACTGATGGTAGTAAGCAAAAAGTAAACTCTGTCCCCCTCTCTGCTATGAGAGCAAGGCTATTAGGTTAGTGTGTGTTAATTGTGGCACTGGAATGCCATATGCAGGGTGTGTAAAGCTGCTTTTTTCCTTCCTGGGTAGGAGCACACAAGCAAGCACCTGGCCAACATGCTGCCAGTACCCAGGAAGCACACGAACCCATTTTGATTATGCAAGAATTGACTTATTTACAGAGCATTTCAAGCACAGAGAAAAAGCCTTAATAAACTTGGGCAAAAACTTGCTAAAGTAATGGCTTGATTTCTCCCTTGCACATAATTGCTCAGTGGTGCAGCAGTCTCACTTAAAGGAAAGTTAACACTTCTGTTTGACTAAATCACAGAGCAGCTCCTTTGTTAATGCATTACATTAATTCAGCATCTACTACAATTTACAAAGAACATCTTTAGTTTATTTACCACAATTATTCTGATACAGGATACAAAAGAGTCTACTGCTTTTATACATGGAACACGTGCCTGACTTTGTCATGTTGGAGGTATGAGTCACCTAGCATAACATTCATTATTATAGAGCCTTACTCATGAAATGGGCTCTGCTTCCCATAGTGCTGTCCTGACAACCAGGCTATTCCCAGAAGTACACCGAATTGAGTTTTTCAGAGGGAAAAGGAATGTGATCATTCTTAAGCTCTCCTAGTTACAGTAAAAGGGAAAAGCTGGCCTAATACTGCACTGAAAACTACTTCACATTTTAAACACAGAAGTACAGATCACTTTTTACCTGCTTTTTTTCAAACACACTTTCTTGGCTCTCTAAGAGGGACTCTAAACTATTTCTACAGCCTCTGAAAGCAGCACTGCTCACGTCCAGGTATTGCAGTCAGTCTACAGGCTTCTGTGTGCTGGGCGGAGTGGCATCAGCAATTGTAGCTAAATAAATGAGGTTTCTGTGCAGGATATGCTGGTACCTATGAGAGAAGGAAACACAGGATCTGGTACACGTTCTTTTCTAGACAAGTACCCATACTTGCACTTGTGTACTCTGATTAATATTTGCAGTTAGAGAAAAAACCCTGCGAACTAGAATAATAAGTCAGGGGAAACTTGCCGTGTTCTTACTCTGAATCCCAGTAAATACAGCACACTGAACTGGACTCTAGCCGAGCATGTGCTACTACCCCACATCGATGGGAAGGAGGACATTCAGCTCACAACCCTGAAAGCCGCCGAACGGCAGCGGAGCAGGAGAGGACAGAGCAGCCTGTGGGGCTGGTCAGAGCAGCTGCAGCGGCTCCCCCGCAGGTTCTGGAGCGGCAGAGCCGCCGTCTGGCTGCCCTGCTGGGACACGGCTCGGTGTGCCACACACGGGCAGGGAGGGCAGAGCCCACGTCACAGCAACACTGAGCAAACACCCCCTGACCAACACGGCGGGATCACTCCATGCTTTATACGTCTCCGAAGATGATTTTGGGGAAATCCCTTTGTAAGCCCAGACGCATTTTCCTCTTGGCAGTAGGAAAGCTCTAGGAGCTCGAGCCGAGTTTCACTCCCGTTACCGACACCTGGGATCCCAGCGCTCCGCCCTGCCCGCCCCCACGTCGGTCACTTACTGCACGCAGTCGGCGGCCCGGCCCTTGCTCTGGTACTCCACGATGCACCGGATCAGCTGGTCGTTCTCCTCCAGCAGCTGCGGCACAGAGCGCGGTCACCGCCCGCCCCGGCCTCCGCCCCGCCCGCCTGTGCCCCAAGCGGGCCGGGAGGGTCCGCATCACCGCCCGGCTCCGTCCCGGCCCGGTCCCCGCTCCGTCCCGGCCCAGTTTCGCTCACCCTCTGCAGCGTGTCCTGGTTCACCTCCGCCTTGCCGCGCAGCCGCTCGGGCACGAACGCCACGGACATGGCGGCTCCGGCTGAGGGGCCCCGCGCACGCGCGCTGGGCCCGCGCGGGCGGCGCTCCCGCCGGGGCTGCCCCGAGCCCAGCCCGCCCCGAACCAACAAACAAGCGCCGCCGTGCCGCTTTTACCCAACAGTTTATTCTGGTTTCAAATTAAAAAAAACAGAAAGCCTGGGCGGGCGGGACGGGGCGACGCAGGGTTTGCCCCCGCCCGCGGCTCCCGGCCCGGGTATTTACAGCTGGAACACCTCAGACAGTAAAGAGTTATTGCAACAGGACAGCACTTGCCTCTACGGTCAAAAATCTCAACAGGTGTTCAGAATCATGACTTGTGGATCCCAAAAGGCAGTTGTTAAACATGCAAAAACATTACTAAACAATATTATCTAACTTCTACAGCTGTCAAATACTTGACCTTAATAAGGAAACCAATTACAAAATACTTCCTTGTAGTGCTATACAAAAGTTATAAAATTAAGATTCTATCAACCACTTTTAAATATTCCAATTTTTCAACAGTGCAGATTTTTACGTCTTTATCACCACTGAACATTTTGAAGTAAAAAAAAAAAATAAAATCAGCAAATTAGATCAAAGTGATGTAATCTTTGGATCCCTTTATTCCTGTGGCCTTCATATACATACACAGACACAAATGACCAGGTTTCTATTTCAGCATATCAGAAAGTTGCAACTAGTTATCCAGAAGTGGCAAAAAGTCCATACTGTCATTTGTGACTTCGTGGTCTTAGAACCAGAGTCTCAATGTCTCCAAGCTACGGTCTATCAAAATGCAAACAACTTCAAACACTAAGAATTCTTTAAATTGCTCATTTCTACAGGTATTACAACAAAGTTAACGTTTCAAGAATTGACAAATGGAGACAGACTTTTATCCCAGGCATTCCAGGAGAATCACCAACTCGTGTGCCTGGTCCATTATTAAAAAAAGTTAATATTTCTCACTAAGTAAAATTAATTGCAAATCTTGACATATGAAAATTCCTTTTCACCTTTTCTTTGAAAATATCTCCTTAACTTGGTCAAATCCTGTGATATGCCAGAAACTACAAAATCAAATTCTTGCAAGAGCAGTGAAGCGTGTATCCAGTTTTGTGTAATGGAAGAACATTTTCAAAACTTCATTATAGTCCAAATATAAAATCAAACATTTAAGCTTGAAAAGCTGCTAAAGAAAGAAACCCCCAACTAATTCAGTGTTCTTCAGCATATCAACTTTCTGCAATAACAGTATGTTTACCGACTTAAAAATGTTTATTCTTTAAAAAATTAGTTGCTTTTTATACAGCTATACAAAGTTTGTAATGTTTCTTTGGCAATGGGATATAATGGAATTTTACAACTATATAAAAACTTTCCTTTGCCTAAGAAACAGTATTTACTGTGTGTACATATCTGACTGACAAAGCAAGTTTTCTACTGTCCAGCACCCTAGTTGATACAAGAACAACTACCTCAAAAGGGATTTTACAGGATTTCCAAAAAACAACCTTCGGTGGGTCAAAACACTCACAGTATCGACGGCCTTCTGCATACCATTGTCCTTACAACTTGAAGCAATTATCAAATACAGTTTAGTAATAAGAAAAATCCTTTCAGTGATGAAAAAATACTTAAACTCCATCGAAGTACTGCTTATAATTAACTATACATAAGAAATTACTTATCCTTCTGTCTCAAATATATTTAATGCTTACTGTTTTCAAAGATGGCCATTTCTCAAAAGTAACTGCATTACACCCCTTTGAAATTAAATAGTTAAATCCCAGTGCTGGTGACAAGTATACAGCAAATTCATTCTTTGCAGAGATCAAAACTAATTCTCTGATTCAAGAAGATCTAGACGTTCACCTGGTTTCAGCTTTCTTGTAGACTACGCAGCAACTTTGTTGTCTTTCTAGAGGGAACAGAAGTACAGTGTTAAAATTTGTTTTGCAAAACAAACCTTACAAACCAATCTGGGCAAGAGCCCTGGGAGCAGTTGTGCTGTGCTGGCTATTCCCCATGTCCTGCAGCAGAAGGGAGACCTCCGGAGATCAGGTTGGCATCTGGTCAAAGCCCCTCAGTCTGGCACTGAGTAGAGCAGCTCTTCACTCCAAATAGAAGCACAGCACAAATCCTCAGCCCTTACACCATCTCCTACTCAACTGGAAGGCAGCAAGATCTTGTTTAGAAATTCAAATTGCTAATCTTTGATCCCTCATTTCCATTCACGTTCAGCTACCCAAAGTTTCTTTTAGTCACAGGACTAACTGTTGTGAACTAATCAAGGAACAGCTGAGAGATGTCTCACAACAGGGAGGAATATGCTGTGATGGAACCCCTCATTTTTTTAATTAAAAAAAAATTAAATTTCTATCAAAGATCAGAGATTTTTGTTTGCAAAACTCTAACTGCTCATGCAGTAAACTAATAGAAGTTGCTCTACTGTCCCAGTCAGAACTCTAAAAGCCTAGTTTATCTGAACCAATCTGGATTGTTGTCTTTGTTACTGATTTTAACCAGTAAACCAGTCAATAGGATTTGTGCCAACTCATTTCACAATGATTCAGAAGTTTGTTGCACACTGGAAGCAAGTTAAATTATTCCTTCTCATTCTTTGTATTTTACAATATTGCTTGGGAAATGCTTGCAATTTACATTTCTAACACTTGCATTCCATCTGTAGAACTCTTTTTTTCCCCCTTTCTTTTTTTTTCTCCTCCCCAATACCAGCTATCAAATAGCTATTCAGGTCATGTGATGAAAGACAACCTTTATTTTTGATTGCTGTTGATAGTAAAATGATGTAATGTAACGAAAATTTCAGCATTGATGGACTTTGAAAAAGTAGCTCAGAGTCCCTGCCGACTGCCACTCAAGAAATTCTTGTTCAACATCAAATCTAAAGGCAGGAGATTTTGAGCACTCCTTTCCCAGAGCAGTGGATTGGGTCAGAGCCACGTGCAGTGCAACTTACCCTATACTCAAAGTCAGCGAACTCCCTCCCTCCGCGGCCTCCTCGGAAGCCGCCGCGGAAGCCGCGGGGGGCGGGGAAGCCGCCCCTGCCGCCCCCCCGGCCTCTGCCCCCTCGGAAGCCGATGACGCCCCGGCCCCTGTAGCCGCCGCGGCCGCGGTTGGGGCGCAGGGGGATGCCGAAGGTCTCGGCGTTCAACCGCCGCTCCTCGGCCCAGGTCGGTCGCCGCTCCCTGCAGCACAGAACGAACATGGATTGCTGTGAAACACTTGGTGAGGAAGGGAGAGGCGCCAGAAAGCGCCTGAGATGAAAAATGATGCATTAATCACATGGGAAATCTCCATGGTATCCCTTCCACCCAGGTGTCTGCCACACTTCACTGGACTCATCAAGAAGGAACATGTTACAGAGTCATTAATTAGATATTAATAATGCTCCAAGAGTTTGCCATATTGAAGAACACACTCTCTATCCTCTGCACACAGTATCATTTAAAGCAAGAAACAGTTTACAGTTACAGATGCTATTTTATCTGGCTTCGCGTATAATCAACAACTCCCCCTCCTGCAAGTCAAAATAGGTCAGCAATCCACATTGTCATGTCTAATAAAAATGCAGCAGCACAAGATAAGCTTTAATTTTCCTGAAATGCTTTCTGCCCACTTGAATAACACTACTAGCCAAGACAGTTATGTAATCTGCTTAGAAACCATTACAAAAGCAGGGTCATAATTGATTTAACTGAAGTGTTAATTTAGGACCAAAGCAAAACAAACAAAACAAAACAAACCCCCCCATCTTAGTAAATCTGGGAAGGAGATTCTAGAGCCTGTGCATTAAGTTCTAAAAGCATGGCTCTAAAACATCTTAAAATACCTTGCTATGGCCACATTGCACCTGCCCACAAAGAAATTTTGTGCTTCTCATTCCTGTTTTATTTTTGCCAGCTGCATGTGGAAATAAGCTCTAATCACCTTTGATTCAGAGTTGACTGGAATCAGTAGTACTGACAGTACTGTAAAATACAGACATGCATTAAGCACACTAACAAGCTTCTCCTTGCAGGACATACCTATTGTCATCACAGGAAATGTTATCAAAGAAGGATTTGGTTTTGTCATAGTAGCAATTGGGTCCAAGTGGATCTTCCTCATCGGCATTCCCTTCGCTGTTTTGGGTATCAACACCTGAGTCACCTTTGTCTTCTCCATTTACAGGCTTCTCTGGTTTCTCAAGTTTATCTTCTGGAAAACAAAAAGAAAACAGAAGCGTAAAAAACCCAGCAGTATCCACTTCTTCCCAGTCAGAGAGGAACTATACTGAATGCTACAAAAATAATTCAATGTGGAAGTCAAATAATTTCACATGTAAATTAGAATGTATTGCTGCTGCTGTCTGGAGGTTTCTATGCTTCCTGTGGGTTTAGTTAACAAAAAAACCCTGGGCAGAATGGATTTGATAGCCATCTCTTTTCTCCCCTCTTTAGCTACCTCCTTCCTGGGCTTAAGAGCCTCATTCAGTGAATCCTCCTGAAAGCCATCCCGTGGTTTTGTTCATCCCTGTTGTCCTTCTCCTTTGTCTTCTGCTTTTGCTGTTATCTCCTTTAAGACACAGAGCCAGCATTCTGACTTTATGTTGTATTTATTTCCTAATAATGCTAAAAGTTCAGCTTACTGTTTTGACTGGTACTGAAAACAAAGCTGACAGCTCAACACCTGCAGCTATTACTATCTTCAAATCTCATTGCTAAATGTATACAGCTTAAATCTCACAATGCTGTGCATAAACTTCAAGTAACTAGCTCAACCTTTCCACACCACAAGAATTACCACACTCAGAAACATTTCTACAGCTATTTGTAGCTATAAATTATACTCTATATAATACATATTATAAATCATAGTATAAAATACTATAATACTAATATATTATGCATATAAAATGGTATAGTATTTTATATATATATTTTATATATGATATATAATATGCATAATATTAAAGCTTTCCCTTTTCCATTTATTATTCTGAAAAAAATAACATTACCAACAGCAAACCAACTCACTGAAACATGATACAGAAAAACAGGCAAGCACCATAGGACAGATCTTATGGGACTCAATGGATGGTTTTACTGGACAATGAAATCTGACCATTTATTCCCACCTTGTTTCCCAGCTTTTAGCCAATCATTCACTGAAATAGGGAACTCACTGTATTAACCTGCAACAATTTTGTCCAAAAATAGTAGCAGCAGTGCAGCAAACAGGTGGCTGGTCACAAGAGAATGAGGTAATCAAAACAGAAGCCTGTTAGAAAACAAGTGCTGGCAGCATGGTTTCTAACTACTCCTGGGTTCCTCTGGAAAAGTATAAAAGCAAGGAAATACTAGAAACCTTCAAACAAACTCTCCTGCATAGTACAGTGAAGTTCTGATCCTAAACTCCTTTGCTTTTGGTCTGTAATTGACATTATAATTTTGGTCTAATAATTGAAAACCTAAAATATGGATTTTCTTTTATTGCATCCTTTCCAGAACTTTAAAGTCACAAACATTATTGGGACTTCTGGGTAAGTAATCTGCATTTTTAACAGAGACTTGTTAGAATGTCACAAATAATATCTGCTAGCTAAAATTTTTAAAAAACTCAAACATTGAGCCAAGTATTCAATTAACATATGATCCCAGTTTACTTATTAATTGGTTTTAAAATTTATTTTTTAATGACTGCAAGCAAGACTTAATACTATATGCCTTTTAAGGGTTTTCTCCAAGGTAGGATCAAAACAGCAAGACAGCTTTTCCATGCTCAAATCTAAAGCAAAAATTGGTTTACCTTTTAATTTAAGTTTGTTATGAAATTCTCTATCAATTTCCTCCTTATTGAATTGTGCATTTGCACTTTCAAAGTCAAAGTCCTTCTCAAACTTCATTGGACCATCCCTCCTAATACCAAATCTTCCTCGGCCCCCTCTGTGACCTCCACGGCCTCTCCGTGCTGCAGGTGCACCTGGAACTGAAAAGAGGGAAATTCTGTTTGGTTTTGCTTTGTGGATCAACTTTTCTCTGAGGGTGGTGGAGGGTATTTTGGTTTTCTGGTTTGCTTTCTAATTCCTGGGGTAACAGGTTGGGACTTCAGAAGTGCATGAAGAGAATGCCTGTTGTTTAATGTCCCATCAGAACAGCTTGTAATTTGTAAATTCACTTACAGTAACGATGGCACAGACAGCATAATAGTACTAAATATGTGTGTTAAAAGACTCTCTAAAAGTCATTAAAAGCTTTTGGAAGAGGAGTTAAAATATTAGTAGTGTTTCAGTCAAGTATTTTTCTAGAAAGTCTTTTTTTCATACTATTATGTTTATAAATCCCTGAATGGTCCTTGATTTACATTTTTTTTTTAACTGATTGCTTAGTATAAACCAACAAGAAGAGATTTTTCTCTTTAATGTTGACTTTATTTACTTGTATTCTTCTGGCTCAATGCAAAATTGCTACCCTCTCAAGGCAAAATGTGAAAGAATTTATTTATTTTAGTAAATTGAAAAAAAACTTATTGGTCTGAAAGCAATGATAGCTATTTCTCAAAACATGATTTACCAATTTGTCGTTTGTTTTCATTTCTGAGTTCATTTTCTGATCTTGAAACCTTGTGTGCTTCAGCTAAAGTTGGAAATAAAAACATGATTTGTTTATCCAATTAGGTATTTTTGATCATACTTTTGTATATATAGTTCAGATTTTAAAAAAAATCCAAACCTATAAATGGAAACCACATGTTTAATTCATAAAAGAAAAAAAAAAAAAATTTAGAATATATGCTTAAGTTTAAAAAGAAATATGTATCTAATCCAGATCTCTGCTGGCCAACCTACCAGTAATAGACAGCAGGACAATTCCTATGTATTACCCTTTAAGAGAGCACTTTGTATGTGTATGGAAGGAATTAAGCTGTATGAAAACTATCCAAAGCTACCTCGTCTGTGCTCTTGGTTCTCTAGGGATTTTTGGCTTGCAGACACCAAAGGTCTGGTTTGTACAGGACTCCTCCTCCCAACGGGTGCTGGAGTGGGCAGGTGGGCTGAAGCTGTTTGTACAGCTTGTTCCATCGTGGGGCTCCTTCTCAAATGGTCCATCTGAGGGCTTGAACGACCTGGGGAAAAAATAAAACAAAACCAAACCCCACAGGATTATTTCTCATCTACAAAGGTGAGTTACTGGTCTCAACCGATCTAGACTCACAAGTTTATCTGGCTGAGCAGTCAAGACAGCTAAGTCAAAAAAAAAAATAATTCTGCACCATCAGATCCACTAATTCAGAATAAAGAATATTTAGAAATACCCCTTCCTCCAGTCTAAAAGGAAATAATGGGCAGAACACCCAATCCCTACCAACCCATTAACTATGTGTATTTAGCTGAGGAATGAAACTTTGGCATTGATTGGAGATAAAAATGCTCCTTCTCCCTCCCTAGGATGCCAAGTGGGAAGGGGTGCTCCCCAAGGCAGCATTGCTGCTGCTCAGGCTCTGCTGCAGGATCCCTGCCCATGCAAGGACAGCTGTGGGAGCTGCCCCACACAGCACTGCTCACACAGAGCCACGTGCAGCACCAGGGGCTGGAGGCAGCAGCACCATCAGAACGGAGCCACTGATCCAGCCAGACAAGTTTACAACATCAAATAGGTAAATCTACTAAGAAATTAGAGTAAGACTCAAGTCCCAGTGAATAAAAGAACAAGGCTCTATCTCATTACAAAACAAAAGGAAAACAAAAAATAAACCAAACCCACATAAACCTACGAACGAAACAGAACACAACAATAAATCCAACCATCCCATGCTTGCAATCTACAAAGACCAAAAATGTTTCCCAAAGCAAACACACTGAGAAAAAAACCTGTTAATATCCCATAGGAAATGCTGTGGCAGAATGTATGTCCACCTGGAGCATAAGTCATATATATTCATACATGTCCATGAATCCTACAGGCTTTAAATACAGAAACTCAAACTACTATTTCAACAGAGAAATTCTCAGCATACTTTTGCCCCTTGAATAAATCCAACAAAGTAGAACCTATTTTTGGCAACCCACTCAACTAGTCCTAGAAACACTCCTAATGGGTATACAAATGGAATTTAGGAAAAAAACCTGTTTGTTATAAGTGTTTTGTGCTTTAACATGACTGCATAATTTAAAAATGGCATTAGGAATATATCTTGGCACATACTTTGACAGTAAGGAAAAGTGGAAGAGCAGGAAATAATGGGGTTTGAGTTTTCAAGGAGCAATGTTAACAACATTTGCACAAAGGGTGACGGTGAAGTTGCCCAATGTTTACTTTCTTTTTTCTTTGCCATTCAATTATCATCCAGAATCTCATTTTTTCCAGTATTATATAAACCATCCATACAGTTCCTGTTACTATTTAGCTCACTTAAGTGTCATGTCACTATCTCTACAGGAAATCAAGTCTGCTGTTAGTATCATATATGTAACTATATATGAACAGAAGACCTACAGTTAGGAATAAAGATTTTAAAATTTTAACCTGAAGGACTTTCCATTTCAATCAGTATGAAGTATCTGCAGCTCTGTCATGTTATCAGTAATACTAAATACTGAATTTCCAGATGTACCTCTTTGCTAACATTACTTCACATAATTAAGTCCTATTTCTCAGTACAGATGCTTTAAAGGTAACAATAAATGCGTTACTACCTGCAGCAGTCCAAGATGTAGAGAAAACAGATTTAAGAGCAAACACAAAGCCTCTCTGTGTTTCCTAGGTTTAATACCAAGTGTTTTCATGAGAGAATTCACCTGTTTGGTTGGCATTTCCAGCAACCACCAAAATCACAAGGACACAATTGTTCAAAGAAGGACTGAAGTCACTAAAAAAGATTTTACCTTGAGACATCTGTGATTTTAGTGATCTTGCATCTGTTGTAAATGCAGAACCAACTGCAGTGCTTTGGGACATGCTAGCACTGCCTGAAGAGTCTGTTCCAAAAGATGTTAGAGAACCTCCTGCTTTGAAAGAAATAATATAGCTGTAAAATCTATTTTAGAGTTGTTGTTTTTTTAATTAGCACTAAATGATTAGTGAAGCTTTATTAGGCAGTTATTCTAGAGTACACATAAGTCTGCTCCTCCCATACACTTTTTGTTTAATAAAACAGATGTATGCTCATATGCTGGTAAGACTAATATCTTGATTTTTTAATCTAAAATGAAAAATAAAAGAGCACTTCTAACTTCACCATCACAAGTATCAAAAAACCACAGTCATTTTACAGAGCCATACGTGTTATTGGTACATATCTCCATTTATGATCCTTTCAGCAAAAATATGACTGCCATATCTTAATTGATATCAAATTACAGCCAATTCTACAGCCTTTCTTTCGCATGGCTAACATTTTCAGTACCAGGTGTAACACTGCTGCCATAAGAGTTACAAGACTGTAAGTTCCTATGAGAAAAACTAAGCTGTGAAATAAACTCTCAGGGTGGAAGGCAAGCTGGTTGGTGAGTCTCAGAGAGAATGTGCAGGATAAAGGAGCAAGTAGCCCATGCAGCTCACAAACACTTCCAGTGGCTATTTCCCACCTAACCAACACCTCAGGAACAGCTGGAGGACTGTGCTGGCACATGGCTGCTGAATAATCCAAATCCTTAGTTAAGGCACACAGCACCTGGTCAACCCAACAGCACAGCTATGGGGCTTCTCTGGAGGGGCTGCCTCTACCACTTGTGAAATATAATGAATACTTGTCCCTCTGAGATAGTTGTTTAGTTCTCAATCATAATTATTTTGATTTAAGATGCAAAGACTATGAAGAACTCTCTATTTTTGAGCTAAACTGCAGAAGTAACAGAGATGAAGGACTTAGACTCTGCCTTAGGATAAGACTGATGAAATTCTAAGCAGTGACTACTGTCTGTGCACACAGAGCTTCACTCCCAGCAAACACCTACCAACTCCCACAGCGCCGAACTGCTGCCCCACCAGCGGGCTCGGGCTGAACTGACTGTACGCAGGCATCCTGCCAAAAGGACCATAGGACCCCACAGACTGGAATGAAGATGTAGTCGAAGATCCTAGTGAAGACTAAAGACAAAACACACACACACTAGCAAAAATGCGTATTTACACAAAAATTAGGAAATAGTTCTGTGAGGCAAGAAATGTAGAAACTCTAAAATAAACATTTTCCCAAGTATGTACAGCTTAGAAAGCACTTTTACCCTTCCATCATGGCAGACCTGTGGAAACAGTACCACAAAATTTCGCAATCTTTCCTATAACCTCAGACACGACACTCTTGTCCAACACACACATATAAGCTTTGTTGGTAAATTTAGAAAGAGTCCTATCTTTCAAACCCCACAGGTACAATAAGATACACAAGCATACTGGAGGAGGCTGGGGTTACCACTGTTATTTGGGTTCCCAGTAACACAACTTCACCACTCTTGACTACAACTGAGAAGGACTTGCACCAAGTTTAATAAAAGTTCGTGGAGAAACGCAAAGGCACCTTGTAAGGAAGTCCAAGAATTTTATCCTACAGAATAGATAAAGCAGTAGAATCATATTACACGGAATTATCAACCTCCAATTGAAGCAAGAGATTTCCCCTTGCTCTCAGGGATGATTTCAAGATACCCCATAAGCACAATCAGAGGCAACACATTTCTGAGGAAACTCTTTTTCAGTCTGTTTACTACAAAATGGCAGACTAATTAAATCTGAAGGCTTCAAGTTTTAAGTTGCTTTCCCCTCAGAAACCAAGTACTCATTATTCAAGTAACTGCCTTATAGTATGAACCCTGTTTAAAAACACATAACTAGATGAAACACTTCAAAGTTATAGTCAGCAAAAAATGTTGAACATTAAAACAAAAATAACGCAAACAGGCAAACAAAAGCAAAATCAACGATCTGGAGATATTTCAGCATCTACTCCATTTGATTTATAGCAAGTCTGATCTTCCCAAGAACTATGTGTCCTCCTAAGCCAAGTCCTTTTCAAAAAAGGCATCAAGACCTACATAACATCCTTAGCTGGTTTTGGAAAGACAGCAGCTTTGGTATGTAGTGGACAGTGCAAGAGTTAGATTTCAACCTTCATTTTCACAGTTAAAACTGTGAAAGGAGAAAATACTTCCAGAGTTCTTTACATTGTGTTGTGAACCTTACAGTGATAAACACTTTAATTTTTAAGCATTCAGCTAGAGAGCACTTAACCTAGCAAGTTACCTCTTCAGCAACCATTATTTACAACTCTGTTTTGACATACCTGAACAATAGCAGGGTCCTGTGGCAAGGAGCACTGAGGTTTCGGTGGCTCACAGACAGTCAGGTCTTTAATGTCGCTGCCACGGAATATAATGTACTCGAAGACTTCATCGCGAGGTGGGATGGGTCTGTCCGTTGGTCTGTCTTCTGTACCAAAGGAGCGAACTGCAAAGTTGGGAAGGGAGAAAAAGAATGAAACATCCCACATTCAACAAAAGGGTTTAAAATATACAGACACCAACAGCTTTAAATAATAATAAAAAAAAATTCATTGAGAAAAAAAACTTTTATTGAATTGGCATCATATTCTTTATCATTATGAACTCTCCTCAGACAAACAAGTAATTTTAGCTAAAAAATCTGAGTTAAAATCCAAGCTGAGAGACTGAGAGATCATTTATGCAACCAATTACATGTTGAATATTTCAACTGTTTTGCGAAGGTAAGGGGAAGCAGCAGAGCAGGTTTTTTTTGTCTGGTAAGTCAATCCTATGAATCGACGAATAGACGAGTTTACATACTTCATATTTCTGTATTTGCAAAACAGGAAAAAATATGCTAATACTACTAGAAGCTAGAATATTAAAAATTATCAAATGTGAATTTCTCAAGAGATTAAAAATTTAATAAAACAACAAGAATTCTGTGGTATGTATATACGATCTTCACTAAGCAAAATGCATTCTTCTTCTTCGTGTAAGGTTCATATGATCTCTGCCAAATTAGGTAAACTCACCGGGGCATAACTATCTTGCTAGTGTGCACCATACCAAGACATTAAATTCCTTGTATGAATTCCAACAGCTTTCTGACTGCACAGCAATGAAGTGATCAAGCTTTTCCTTTTGCACTACGTATAATCACTACATTGTACAAGTGATAGATACCATCACTTTGCTGTCATTGCCCTCTCAAAAACTTTTCCTCACCCTTAGACTGCCAACTCTGGGTGAGTATCAAATGAAACAAACAAATAACTGAAGAAGAGATTTGTCTCAAAGGGCTAGTTTTGTAAGCAAAAACTAACCAATGGATTGAAACCAGAGGGGAAAAAACCAAGCCCCAAAATCATGACAGTCACATTCAATCACAATCTCATCAACTTGTAGCGGCTTTAACAATCCCTCATGACTCTTTTTCCTCCAGCCTTTCAGAAAGTGTTTGTTTGCTTTGCAAGGTACAGGTTATGTTGAGAAAAAAAATAAATCTGAACTTTGCTTTAATTTACCAGAATCAGATTTCCCTCCATTTTCAGATGCATCAACATTTTGGAGACATCATTAGGCACTTTTTTTCAGCCATAGAATCATTAGTCAAGAAAAGCAGTCTCCCATAGAGATGCATAAAGTAATTCTGAGTCATTTCTCAGGCTGCACCAGCCATCTTCCATCACTGTTGCTTCTTGTGATACTGCATAAACAGAGCTTAACAGTCAGGTATTAAATTTTTTTTCAAGAAGCATAATTCAGGGGTAAAGAGATCATGTCCATATTACAAAGAAAAATAGTATTAAGTGGTTACAATTATTTTGTTCATGTATCATCTAGTGAACTAACTTTCATTATCTTTTGTGCTTCTGTGCATCTGAAAGTCTGCTCTGAATGGTACTACAAAATGTGAGCAATGTAAAGAGGCACACACTGTTTAGTTAATGTCAGTCCTTGTTAGAAGAGGAAATCTGTCTTCTTTTCCTCTACAGAAAAAAGTGTCTGAAGCTTAAGAATTTGCAGAAATTAACTCAAAGTAATGCACAGTAGCTTAATAATATTATCAATGGGTCGTGTGCATTCCTGTAGTTCATTCCATTGCTTTTTATTCACCAGGCTTTTCTATTTCACTATCTTAACTATGGATCTACCCTCTTTCTTTTTTTCTTTACTTTCTTTTTCTTTTATACTCTAATTTATCAGATAATTAATAAATTATCTTGGACTTTCATTCCATCATTTGACCTGCTGCCTTGGTAAGTAAAATGAAAGTTTATTCTGTACTGCTTCTCTCTGTCCCATACTGAAATGGTTTCTCCAGTAGCCATTTTGTCTACAAAGGTGAACAAAAATGGCCAGAGTATGATCAGGAAGTTACCAAACCTTTTACCTTCTAGCTAAAGTGAAGAAACTACTCTATAGCAACACCACAGAGAAAGGGTAGGAAGTTAGAGGCATTTTGCCTTTACCTTTGAAATAAAAATCTGATGAACTGAGGAAGAAATATGCTTTGAAAGTATTTCTCTTAAGTCAGAGCTACACTGGACACTAACACCACACTGTTCTAACACCTGGTAATTACCTTTCTCCATTCTAAACCAATTTAAAAAAAAGAGAATCACCAGACTTTGATCTACTAACATGCTGAAAGAAGTAAAGGGATTTCAGTGCATGTTAAAAAACAATGTCTTTCTCCACACCATGAAATTATCATAACATCAAAAGGAAGTTTTTCAGTGCCAAAATTTAGAACTGATCTTTAAGAGATTCAACTGTCTATGCAGCCAACTCAAGACACTGATATGGTTGCCAATGGTTTAGCAATAAAACACATCAAGACTTGCTACTAAAAGTTTGATTCTTCCTTTATTTCTCTCCTGCCTCAAATCAAACTGGTTTTACCACAGCCTTCTGCAAAATATAAACACAATTTCTTCCAATGAAGATTTGTTCTGCTGGAGAGGAGTAAGTAAACTCCCCTGATTTGCAGTTCAGACTCACCCTCTTGCCACAAACAACCAAAATAACCACCCCAAGTCCAATTTCCTTTTAAAGCAGGAACCAGAACTGCATGTACTGCAATCTTAGGAAGGGCTACTTAATGAGTCCACTCCAGTCAGAGTAGCGTTCAGGAGCTGAAAGTTAGTTTTTGTATTTTGCTAAGGCATACCTCTCTTTACAGTTTCTGTCTTCCTCACTTAGATTAGGATTTCACACAATCTGAGCTCATGAAAGTAATTAATCTAATATTAGAAGTGGCCTGTATTAACAGGATTTTAGAAAGAAATAGCTTTTACCATGTTTTTCTCATACTCAGAAATATTAAGTTGCCAGAGTATCAAGAGCACAAGGTATTGGAGCAGCAGCAGGCTTAGAGCTCTATCCAGCTCTGTCTCTTGAGGAATTTCCTCAGACTACTTCCTTCCTCCAGAACAAGGTGCAGTGGTTCATATATAGCAAAATACTGAACAGTGAGGGGAGATGAAAATAAGCACATGGAAGACAATCTTACAACTGTGGTAAATCTAATTAATCTTACCTTGTCGATTTCAGGATTGTTTTTTTCTTTGGTTTTTGAAAGAGCTAAACTGCCCTAAGGACTAGCAAACAAAAGGACGAACAGTACATGTTAAAAACAAACTTATTTTTTGTCAGTGTAAATACACACAATTAAGTAGCTAGCTAAAATAACTAACTCTCTTGAGCCTATTTATTTATATATTTGTGCCCAAGTAGTTCCACCAACTTCATATTAAAGTGCTGTGAGCAAATTTTTGTACAGATTTTGACTGTGATATTACTACTATACAATATTTTAATGCATATTACCATATTTTACTACTGTAGCATTCAATGGAACATTGCAGCTTTCCCTGTCAGTTAATAGATATGATTACTTGTTGATTAACACAGGGAATCTAAGCAGAATGTTAGTCAGAAGTGAAGCCACTGACTCTGCTAGAAAGGGGACTGTTCCCCTACAGCGTGAACTACTGCAAGCAGTAGCTCAGTCTGTGCACAGCACTGACACTCTCTCCTCACTCCCTGAGGAGCAAACACACACAGAAACCAGCTCCTCCTTGCTCCTAAGGCACCCAGAAGGAGCATGATGACTAAAATGAGACCACCACAGGGGAACAAGTCATTTCCAGGCTCATTCCTCTACAACAATTAACTCAGCCTGCATTCCTTTACTTGCAGGAGATGGATGAGGGCAATATCCAGGAGTAGGCTTTGACAAGAGGAATTTTTCTGCTGTGACATACTGTGCACGAGTTTGGTTTGGCACACATGCCCTAACCTTCAAGACCCACAAGGAGCATGTTACTTAACTGCCTAAAAACTGACTAAAAACAGTCATAAAATATTGATAGAAAATTAACCCTTCCCTTTCCTGCTCCCACACCTGAATGAGCTCAACTCTTCACAAGATTTTAACTTTCCTCTGCCTTTGTCTTTCATCTGCAATTAATGTCTTGTAGAAGTCTAAAAGGGAAGTTTTCCTTTTGATGTGTCATTATGCCATGGACAACACTATCACAGACGGCTGAAAATGCCAGAAGCTTAACTACTTTTTTAAATTACCAAAAGCTGTTTCATTAGTGTCTATCAATTATAATGGTTCCAATGCAACTCTCAATGGTCTGAGAGTTGCTAAGTGAGAACTGATGCATTATAGCAGAGGCAATATACAATTTTGTTTCTTATACTCACATACCTAAGGATTCCCTGTTGTTAAAGCCACAAAGCCTTTTCTGACCCAACATTGCTGTTCCCACACAGCTTACCTGCATTAAAAATAACTCCCTCTAAAACAGTGCCTTGAAATAGAAAAATGTTATGTATAACTAATAAGAAAGATCACATCTCCTTTTTAATGCCACATTTAAGATCAAGCACTGTGATTATTCTGTAAATGCCCCAGGTAGGGCAGCAATCATTTTCCAACAAGAAAACTAACAATGGTTTGCAAACTCCTCTTAAATTGCTTGGCCTTAATGATGTTTTAAAAATGAATGATTTTTTAAAAAACTAAATGTTAACTAGAACCAATAACTAGAAGGACATTTCAAGTTATTCTAACTTGAGGCTTGACAATAGGAATGGGTTTTGGTTCCAGACACTGTCTCTGAGAAGCTGTCGATCCAAAGAAAACATAAGCACCAATAACATTTAAGAACCTCAAATGTCTCCACAGCTTGTTTAGCGTTTAGAATCCACTATGGATGGATGTTTTCCCTGTTATTTAAATAATTATACACTTTGTAAAAGGATGCATCACTTCATCTTATCGGACTGCAGCTTAGGTTAAAAATGTTATGCTCAACACTTAACAGTTCCTATCTTTCTCTAATTGTGAGATACAGGTTACAAGTTTTGCTTAGTGAAGAGATCACAACATTGCAAACAAAATGCTGATTATAGAACTAGAGCAGACTGCCCCCAGTATGGGAGAACTATAGTCTGTGCTGGCAATGCAAAAAACACATTTCTATCTGAAACCCTAGACAATTTAAGACATTCCATGAATACAACTTTGTGAGATTAACCTCTGACTTTGGTTTAGCCTACACAAATCCTATGGTTGGGCAAATCCGTGGCTATTCAAGATCAGACTCTATCTCTACTTTTGCACTTTATGTCACCATTTCAGTGACCTCAGTTAGAATATGAATAACGATAAGGTGTCCTGCGTTTAGCTCAGGGAACAGTTATGTCACACAGACTACACAGCTGAGCAAATGAAAGCATCAAGTGTTTTGGGGACTTTTTTTGTCTTTCTCTGGCAAAAAAAGTTGACATTTGTGGTCAAGATTCTCATTAAACAGTTTTGGTTTGACTTCTGGACTCAGAACAAGAAGAAGAGGTAACTGTTACTTGATCAACATATTTACAGCTAGAGTACAAGTTCTGCTTCTTTCACCAACAGACCTGGCCAACAATTAAGCACACTTGTCACCATACATATACACTGTCATATACACTCAATGGCCTAAGTCGTGAAGCATTCTGTTCATGAGCACAGAGAACTGCTCTACAGTCTAATATGGTTGTTAATTCATCAGCTCCAGATTAATCTCAAGATTTTTGGTTCTATGTGGCCTAGAAATACTGGTTTATTCTCTTCTGAATCATAACACTCTATTACAAAACACACATTCTTCAGCTAACTCAGTCAAGTTTTATTAAAGTAAATTCAGTGGTTTAGAGTTACATTTCTGATGAGATCTATGAGAAGAGAGTAGCTTAGACTTGTAACTTAGTTTGAACTATCTTAAATATGTACACTTTGGCAGACACACCACAATATGACTTAACCACTCTTGAGAAGTCATGCAAAATTGGCTCTGTCAGCACTAAATCAGTCTAATTTTGGACAAGACTATCACAAGGTCCTCAAAGATAGGATTCTTTTTCTGTGTATTTATGCATAAACCTTAACAACCACAGCATGCAACTGGAATTTCTGAACATATATTTTTAATCACAGTATCCAGCTTTTGCTTGTATAAACCAAAACCAGCTGTCCTTTCAAAGTAGATAATGCAACTCCAGCCAGGCAATTTAACCTAAAGGCAACTTTAGAAATAAGTAAAAATCACATAATGAAAGCTAACTGCCCCATAAACGAACTGTGCAAGCCTGGGACCAAACCCACTTTAGGGTGTTTCAAAGCCCACGTATCACCATTTACAAAACAGAGTAACCTATCCCTTAAACAATAACTGGGGGGCGGGTTGTTGTTTGCGAGGAGGGAAGGCCTTAAAGCACAAACAAGAATTACCACAAAGGCTCGCGAAAGCGAACACGCTGATGGTATGCACCAGCACCCGCGGCAGCTGTGCAGAACGGAACAGATCGGCGTTAAGCCTTTCCTATCAGCCAGGAACCGAGCTCTGGAATCCTCTCTGTCCCAAATATTTCATTTACACAAGGAGCAATTTTTCCTCTTACCTAATGGCTAGATAGACTCTCTGCTTTTACATATGGATTTAGATTACTTAGCAAGACTTGACAGATGCAAGAAGTGTAAAGGAAAAAAATGCTGAGTTTTGCAGAATCTATTATAAAAAGGTTATTAAAAGTTCTGACTTAATGTTTTACGTTGAGAATGAATTGTCACGCATGAGAAACACTGGTCCTTCGAATGCCCGGTTTCAAAAATTCTTTTTTTTCCCCAGCTCTCTTCTCAGAAAACCTGTCTTTTTAACTTTCTTATACATTCACTCAGATCCCTTCTCTCTCGATCTATAAATGTGTATATATATATATATATATATGTATCTTCTGACCGATAACATCTTCATACCTTTTCGAACTACTATATACCTCCAAAATTAACAGCTTACGTTTAGCTTTTGTCGGTAATCCAGCACTCAGGATACCCTTCAGACCCAAGCTATCTGCCGTCCTAAGATGCAGAGCAATCCACTCATACACGGCCCTATACCCTGTAGGTCTAGAATTCTTAACGATGCAAAGAAAATCTCTTTCTAGCCTCCCCTTCCTACTCTCTTTCACGCACTAGCTCTGAACCGCCGCGGGTTTCATACTTGCACTGTACTAGGAACACCTCTGAGCAGCCCCCGGCGCGGTACAGCTCCCGGCTGCTCTCCGCGAGGGTCCCTCCCCGCAGCGGGGGGAACAGGGGGGATCGGGGCCTCGCAGGGCTGTCGCGCCGCCGCTCTCACAGCCAGACCCTCTCCCGCTTCCACCTCCCCCGCAGCCGCCCCGCCGGGAGGACGGCGGGACGAGACGGGCTCTGATCGAGCTCCGCCGGGCCCCCAGAGGCGGCAGGCCGCCCGCCGGGCCTCCTCAGCGCCCGGACAGCGCCGCGGCTCCGGGTCCTCGCTCAATCCCGGTCCCGCGGCCTCGATCCCGTCCCGCGGCCGCGGTCCCCTCCCGCCCCTCCCTGAGCGCCGCCGGGCCCGCTCCTCCGGCCGGCCGCGTCCTTACCCTTGGCTAGCGCCACCGTGGAGTTCTCGGTGTCGATGGTGTACAGGATCCCCTCATAGCGGATCTCAGCCTTGGAGATGAGGCTGATCTTACTCCCGATGTAGGGCGTCCCCCCGCTCATGGCGCTGCTTCTCGGTCAGGGACACCCCTTCGCCGCTGCCGAGGGCTCTTTAAGCCAGGCAAAAGCAGCCAAGCAAGCCCGACCCTGAGTCGTAGTAGGCACTGTACTCCTGCCGCCCCGACCCGCCGCTCCCCGCACGGCGGAGCCCTCGGCACAACCCTCAGCGGAGCGCTCAACACGGCCCGCGCCCCGCGGCTCCCAACATGGCCGCCGCCTTCATCTTCCCTCACAGCGCCCCCCCCCTCCCCCCCGCCCGGCCCGCCAGGTGCATGCCGGGAGCGCGGCTGCTCTCGCGATAACTGCGGGCGGGAATGTCGCGTCGGGGTTCCGCGCGTGACGGCGGGAGCGCAGCGCGGAGCTTCGGCCGGGCTCGGCTCGGCTCGGCTCGGCTCGGCTCGGCTCGGCCCGGCCCGGCAGCCCCCAGCGCTGCCCCACACCGGCGGTCCCGTGTCGTCGCTCGGCTGCCCCGGCCCTGGTGCAGCTCGTGTCACCGGGCAGGTGACAGCAGCTTTGGTGATGGGGGTTCCGGGGTGTTTGAGGGCCCGGTGGTTGAGTGGCAAATCCTGGTGACTCCCGAGAGCAGTGTAAACATGCGGAGAAGCGCAGGAGTGGGGGGTGAGAACATCGCTTGGTGTTTTACTCTGCTGACAGTGTTGGGAGTCAGATCCTGGCAGCCAACACTAAGCAACACAATTGTTGATGAAACTTTGACCAAAGTGTGGGACTAACCCTGAAAGAACACCTTTTTAGTACGAGTAAACACACACAAACACCTCATGATTTTGTGATTGCACTTGATTTGTGCACCTTAACTAAGAATCACAAATGAGGCTTCTGTTGGAGGCCGCGATAGTGCCTCAGGCCCCCCGAGAAAACACCAGAAGCAAGACAAACCTCTGGAAAGACGTTACCTTTTGTTTCAGTAACTGGACTATTTAAAATGACAATGTAATTTTGACTTTTGCATTTATGTATTAGCTTTTACCTGCTGTTATTAATCGTAAGTATTTAGATATGGCACAATTTGTAGCTCCTTTTAGCTGTTTGTTAGTATAACACAATCTATTCGTTTTGCACTGTATACCTTGTAGAAATAGTGGTGTGATGAATATATTATATCTATGTATGCCTTAGCAAAACACAAAATGTTGAAATGCTCCTATGTAACTAAGGGAATGGTGTAAAGCAATTATGCTTGTTTCCCCTACATCTGCTTACCAACCTCTCAAAGTAATAAGATAACAGTGACCTAAACCAGAACACTAGAGAAGAATTAAAGGAAAAACTCCTTATCAAAGAGTGTGAAACAACAAGAGTGAAAAATAAGAAAAAATAAAATATATGAATTTAACCCACAAGATCTCATGCAGGTAAGTCAGAGTGTAAAATCAAACAGAAGAGTTCCTAAAATATCAAAAAGGTCACAAGAGTATTTAAATAATACGTGCAAGGTATATTTGTATCCTCTGTAATGTAACAGTATATGGAAAACATTATCTTAAGCTAAGCTGTGGTTTTTTTGGCCAATCACCAAAAACACCTCAGCACTAAAGATTTATCCTTTTTTTAATCCCTTTAGCAAACTTTTAAAAGTTCTAAAAAATGAGCTCTGTTTTTCACATGGACATTATCATGTTGCAAAGATTCAGCAAGTATTTTGTTCAGAATAGGCCTCTGAAATGCAATAACCAGACAGATTTTTCCAGAAGGGGCCTGAATGTGCCTAAACAGGAGCCAGACTGGACTCCTGGGGGCTTTGTGCCCAAGTTGAACTGGCTAAAGTTTCCAGGAGGACTGGAGTGCCCAGGGAGCTTTACTGTAGTTGCTTCCAGTGTGTCCTGAACTACTTTGAAAGATTATGAAGCAAACTTGGGCTGTAAATGACTGGATACACTGTATCCAGTGTGGGCCACTACTGTTGAAAATTTGCATTTGTGATTCAGCTCAAAGCAAAGCTCCTGTTTAGAGAAATAAGAAAGGCCCCTATATTCTGTTACAAGGAAAGAAGCTGGTCTGTGGCTGCTTCTCAACATCTTGGAAGAGGTGGAGAAGCTTGTAACAGTGTAAAGGATCAGCTACACCCCCTGTTACACGGATTTCCTGCTACCTTACACAGGAAGGAAAAGGAACAGGAAAAGGAACAGGAAAAGTTCTGATGTGCATCTTCTTAAGATTTCTCTCATCTGCCTCTCAAAACTGGAGAGGGTGGTTTTTATGGAAACACCCAGTTTAATGCCACAGTATTAGAAAAATGGACACTCAAATTTATTTCATAGTCAGGACTAGTTGCAGAATCATATGTTTACTTTCCATTCTACATTTATAGAATTAGGGTTCCAAGGTCATGTGGTTGGAAGAAGAAATAGAAATGGACATTTCTCTGAGTTTGGGACACAACAGATGAGCATTTCAGAAAAGAAATCAAATGGAAAACTCATGATTCATTTTTCACAGGACTTATTTTTCACAGAACCCCAGGATGGGTGAGGCTGGAGGTGCCCATGGGGGCTCCTCTGGTGCCACCTCCCTGCTCCAGCAGGGCCATCCCAGAGCCCAGGGCACAGCAGTGTGTCCATGTGGCTCTGCAATATCCCCAGGGAGGAGACTGCACAGCCTCTCTGCACAATCTGCTCGGGGCTGGGCACTGCCCAGGGCACAAGTTCTGCCTCCTGTGCAGGGCAGGGCCTGGGCTCAGCCCCTGCCCGTGGCTCTGCTGCCATTGCTGGGCCTGCAGCAGAGCCCAGCCCAGGGACAGACAGGGCTGGGGGTCCCTCTCAGCTGTCTTTAGGCTGAAGAGGCTTAACAGCCTTTCCTGAAAAAACTTGCAAGTTTCTGTAAAAGTTGGCCAGAATGAATGACAAAAACAAAACAAAAAAGACAAACAGAAAATCTGCACAAATGCCTAGGAATAGAAAACCACCCCCTGGAAACACTTAAGGGTTAAATTCTAACCTTGATGATAAATATTCCTAAGTCTCACCATCAAGTGCTTTCTAGGTTATTAAACAAGTATTTACAATTAGCTTTGCAAGCTCCAAAATTTCTATAAGCCATATTTAAAATGAAATTCATTTGCAACTGAAGTACGTCAAACAAAAATTAGACAGACCCTGCCTTCCAAGCTGGGGACCTAGGTTTGGTGAAGGGTCTAGAGCAGAAATCTTATGAAGACCAGATGAGGGAGCTGGAAAGGGGCTCAGCCTGGAGAAAAGGAGCTCAGGGGGCCCTTGTGGCTCTGCACAAGTCCCAGACAGGAGGGGACAGCCGGGGAGGGTCGGGCTCTGCTGGCAGGGAACAGGGACAGGAGCAGAGGGAACGGCCTCAGGCTGGGCCAGGGGAGACTCAGGGTGGATATTTGGAAACATTTCTTCAGGGAAAGGGGTGGTCAGGCTGCCCAGGGCAGACTCCCAATCCCTGGAGGGAAAAAAACGTGTGGATGTGGCACTTGAGGACATGGGTTAGTGGTGGCCTTGGCAGCACTGAGGGAATCTTAGAGGTCTTTTTTAACCTACACCTATGCTATTCCTGGGACAGCTCTTAGTTCTCTAGTCATCTTTGTGCTCTCCAATATATCATTTCTATGTCATACTTAAAATCAGCAGCAGAAGGAATATTTTTATAGTGTAAATAAATGTAAAGTGAATTCCAATAACATAGATAAAGAGTTCTTAATTTTAAGAAGTTATCTCAAAATCTTATCAGAATTGGTAGGTAGCATCTTGATATTAAATTTAAACTTAAAATGGTTAAATTTTATATTTGGAGGCACTGAAAGCGTGTATTTGAGACAAACCCATGACACATAAGCAGGAAATAGTGTTCCTTTCCAAGCATTTTCACTGCTGTAGAAGACAATAGGTTACTCATGCCTGTGCCCTGTTAGCACTCCAAGCAGCTGAACAGGGCAGGGGGACTTTGCTGTGTGCTGAGTTATTAATGACAAACTTGGGCTGCAATCAGGGCACAGGTATGAGCAGTGCTGAGAACTGAAGAGCAGCTCAGCAGGTTCTGTGGTAAATTTGTCTTTCACAGTCAATTTTGAAACCATGGTAAGAAGATAACTTTTCTAAAGACCATTCTCCATCTCAAACAAAAAACAATTCAGGAAAGATTGTATCTTTAAAGATCAGATGAGATTACCACAATGATACCTTAGATTTTTCTTTTATTTTTTTATTCTGTACATATATAACTCAAAAAATTAAAATGCAACAAATGTATTCAGAAATGTTTTTTGTGATAAAATGCATGAAAAATATTTGGAAACATTTTTATAATAGAATGAATACAAAAATTCACAGAGATTCTGTACTTTACTAGAAGTGTTTTTCCCTATGAAAAATCTCAAGCCCAAAGGCAGTTTCAGCAACAAGTTTATAAGCTTTCCTAGGTAGGTTCTCACCTCTTGACTTGAAGGAAGTCCAATGTGAGTCAGTATACATCATGTTTTATTAAATAAAACATTCCATTACACTTCCTTACCCTGCATATTTATGTGTATTACGGCTCAATTTAAAATAAGTGAGTGGAGAGAAATACAAATTACTGTTTTACAGATTACCTGTACACAAATGTACATTCAAATTGTAATACTTGCCATTTTCTCCATCCAGTGGGAAGGTAACTTTTATTTCTAAAGTTACAAAGCAATTCAGTTTCCTCCAGGGTGGTTTTTAGGGAAACCAGTTTAATTAAACCCAGTTTAATGTCACAGTATTAGAAAAATGGGCACTAAAATTTGTTTCATAGTCAGGACTAGGTGCAGAATCATATGTCTAGCTTTCCATTCTCTTACGAAAATTGTGGAGATGGTTGTATGCAAATGAAGTTCAGGAGCAACTAAGTGAGGACTTAGGACTAAGTGAGCATGGAATGTTCTCTGATAAAATCAATAAACTCTGTGACTCAAAAAAAAGTAATATTGGGTAGATTTCTATTTTTTCCAACCCAAATAATTATTCTTTATATTTGCACAATAGCAAATTGGATCTTAATATCTACTATGTTTTAATTAAACTTTCAGGTAGAAGCATTTGTTAAAAATCTAAATTTAATTTAGCTGTATCACTCCACAAAAGCAATGCTTATTTTCTAAGCAAATTTTTGATGTATAGATCTATTCTGTACGTTTAATGCTGCTTTCCACAAACACTGCTGTACTTTCACACACTGCACCATCTCCTGCTCATACATCCTACCACACCTTTGGACCTCCAGTATTTTCACTTGCTTCTTTTTTGAAGAAATATGCACTGGCTTAATTTCAGGAGACATTTAAACTTGCCCTAATTAAACTGGTGCAACCTATATGTAATGCATTTTAAAAGTGGTTTCTTCTGATTCATCATAAACTTGCTCCTAAAGGACAATCAGGAAAAAAATAACTATCCTGAATAAAAATGTAAGCTGCTTTGAGAGGAAACAGAGGAGCCAGGAGCAGTTTGGTGCTGTGAGTCCAGCGAGTGGAACACGGTAGGACTGGGCAGATTGAGCCAGGACTGGAGAGGAGCTGAGCCAGCCCCCACTCCTTCCCACCAGGGCATCGAGCAATTGAAAGTCCTTAGTCACTGAGGCACCTTTTCCAGTTTTTTGGAAAACCCTGAGAGATGCCAAAATGAGGGATGATTCACCGTTTCAGACCACAGAGGAGCAGCTCCAGTACATCCCAGTTGGCAGACGACTCGCGCTATTGCAGGCCAGATCCAAGCTGGTGCCTTTTGCTGGGGTCACAAATCCATGGCCATCCCTTGTGTGTTATTCACACGGGAAAATGTTTTTGTTTGGAGGGTCCTACCGAAGACACTGTCCTGTCATTAGTTAAAACCCCGATGATTTAGGAAGACAGCCTTTCTCTTAAAAGTTATTTCAGAGTGCGTGAGGAAGTGCTGGTAGGAAAAGGGCACACAGGAGAGCGGTAAGTGTTACCAACAAAATGAACTACCTTAAATTTCCCGCGAGGATGCCGAGGGAGCAGCACGCCAGGGCAGCAGCTCTGGAGATGCAAAGAGCCTTATTTTGTTTTCCAGACCTCCTGCCAACAGCGTCCCCGTTCGGAAGCTGTACCAGCGCGGCCGTTCTGCTGTGGCTAGAGCAATAGCTTCGGACACGGGGAGCTGCCAAGCGGAGCAGCGCAACCAGCGGCGTGTGCCCCCGCCTTTGGGACAGCTCCGAGCGCTGCACGTCCCGCGGCGGGGCCGCAGCGGACCGGCCCAGGCGCTGCGCTCGCTGCTCCCGGCGGGACGGCACGGGACTCACCGGGACACGGCAGCGCCGGGTCCCTGCGGACACCCGGGGGGGCACGGAGGCTGCTCCACAGCCGCAGCGTCCCTACGGCATCTCCCTGCACCCGCTGCAGCCCGCGGCGTCCCGAGGGGCATCGCCGCCCTCTTCCCTGGGGAGCCGCACCCACCCGGGCGGTCCCGGTGCCGGGCGCGCTCCGGCGGTCCCGGTGCCGCTGCCGGGCGCGCTCC
>NC_031780.1:18342994-18355651 GCF_001522545.3 Parus major | reverse complement strand
TGCCCTGCCCGCCGCCCCTCAGGCCGTGTCGCCGCGGCCGGCGCTGGGCGCTGCCCCCCGGATCGTGGCCCCGCAGCTGATCGTGCGGCCGCCGCCGCAGACCACCATCCAGCTGCCGCCCGGCTTCACCATCCCGCCCGGTAAGTGCTGCGCAGCGCTCCCGGCATCGCCGCTCGCTCTAACCTTGTCTTGGCCGAGGGCTTGTCTTTCCTCCAAAGCTGTCGCGTCCCCGCTGCTCGACGTGCTGGAAACCAAAGAAGAGTCACCTGTCTGAGGGCACCGTGTGAGGAACAGGCTGCCGCTAATTAGGGTGTAACTGGTACGGCTAATGCAGAGTAATTGCAGCTGTTGTTGAGTGAGTTACTGGTTTCGTCCTGGGGAGAGCGGCAGGCACGGTGAGTTACCCTGTGATGATGTTGGACACCGGATAAGAAGCTGGAGTGGTAGCTAAGAATAACTTTATATGTATTTTATATGTACTTTATGATAGTCCTGGAAAGTTTTTCTGCTTGAAAGAATGTTTTCTGCTGTGAACCAGGTGGTGTAAATGCGTGTAACTTAAAATTTATAATTGCAGTAATTGTGATAATGTTGATGTTGTATGAGAGTAGTCTCCACATCATCGGATTGTATTTCCTATTCTGAAGCAATTATGTCCTCTTTGTACTCCTTCAAGTTTCTAAACTTTAATTAGTAAAAATTTAAGTTCAGCAAGGTTGTTAGCTAACCAAACCATCATCCCTTCATCCTCATGATTCCTACTCTTAACCTGTATATTGTTCCATCTGAGGGGTGCTGTGGTCCCCTACTTAGATTTTCATGTTGCAACATCTTGGGTATCTTCACGTCTTCTTGATTTAGAAGTGGATTTAATATTTAAGATAATTTTTTTTTCTGTTAATATTAGTAGCATGTTAAGATGTGGACCTGCTGATGTAGTCTGAAATAAGTGAGTTCTTCCAACTTATTTTTTGAAATATTTGATATTTATTAGCTAAATGGAGTGGCAATGTGATGGTGTAGATGTTTGCTTCTAAGTGGACTTTTAGTAGTTGTGGCTCTAGATTATGAAAACTCCAAGAGTCTGATGCTCCAAACAATTTTGAATCTTGGTGGTTTCATGAAGACCCAACTAACTTGAAACAGATAAATTCTTGTTCAGACTGTGTGCCTGTAGCCTTTGCCTCCCTTTGTTAATCTGTTGAAGATTACTCTGTGCAGATGATAATGTGCATTGTAACTTTGCACACAGTTTCTGAAGTTCATTGTGTCAATACTTTGATCTGTTACTTTCAAAGAGGAGAGGGAAAACTGAGCCTTGAACAGTCTGATCCGGGATTTAGGAAATGCTATGGAAATAGTACACCAGAAAATTTTAATTCAAATTTGATTTTATTACAATATAGTTGGAAGCCCATTAAATTTGCGTAAATGGGAGGGTAATATGTTCTAAAAGGAAGTTACTCGGAAAATGCAACGTTATTTTTGAGTTTTCAACTTGGTGAATGATCTATAATTAATCTGAAACTCCCATATAGCAAACTTCTATATAAAATAGAAATTTAGAATCACTTTCTGAGAACAGGTCATTTTAGCAGATAATGCTCATAAGTTGTGTATTTCGTCTTTATGTGACTGACAGGAAGGTAAAATTAATCTCATCATTTAACTGGATTCTAACTTGTACCAGCTGCTCAATAACAGGAATTTGTAGTCCTCCAAACTGAATTAAAATATGATGTTAACACATGAGCATTTATTCATTTGTAGTAGTAATTGTGTCTGCAACTTTGATTGAGACTGTGTGGCACATGTTGCAGTTCATTTCTCCTTTCCACTCAGTTTTTCTCTATTCAGAATTAGGTTTAGAAAATGGGAAGATAAATTAAGAACGCACCTGTGAATCTGTGTAATGCAAATAGAACATGTATTTTTTAATGTGTGGTAGGCATTATCCTATGAGGATTTTTATATAAGGTTCACAACATAATCAGAAGAGTGATAACCCATTTGGTCAGTTGGCGTATTGGCATGTCCAGATGGTTTAGGAATGGCATATGCCAAATATATCATCTGCTTGCAGGATTTTCTGCAAATATAAACTGAGGCTTGGTGTTTAAATGGCTAATGGACCTTAAAAGTTACCTTTTAGATGAGTTTTTAATGAGTTTCTTTCAACTTTTTAATTTTTAAATTACTCTTGACTTTGAAAGAGAATTATTATTATGGCTTTTGGATGTGGTCCTTGCTGTAGCTCTGTATGCCTGTTACCTTAAACTTTGATTTTCATGAATCTTTAATTTGTAGTGGCAGAAATTTGCCTTCTGTTTGTGTTTATAGCAGGAAGGGTTGGCTGGGAGCACCCAGCTCCTTGAGTGAGGGCTTTTATGTGTGCTGCAGTTTTCTCATGTGTTCATCCCACAACTGGGATTTGGTTTTTCCATGTTAGACTGAAAGACTTCCTTGCTATAGGGTTCTGAAATTTGTTATAATAGTGTTTGAATTTCTTTATCCTCAGGGTATGTTGCAAACAATGCCCCTTTAGCAAGGCTTTGGGTTTTTTTCCCTGGAAAATTAACAATTAGAATTGGATGTAAGCTTTTACCTTTAGAATTGGATATGAGATTTTACCTTCTTCATTTTCCTTTGAAGAGTTAAAAAAGTATATGAAGCAATTTGCACATAGAGATAAGTTGCAGAAACAGTGTCTACTGACCCTGTTACCAGCAGATTAAAAGTGGCTTCATAGGTTTTTAGTTTTTGGTTCTCTAGTAGTTGCAGACAAGATGTTTTTCTGTTTGTTTGACCTGTTGTATCCTATCTAGGTTAAACTATTAAAATGTATTCTGGAACTAACTTGGAAATTCTTTTTAGTAATCTGTCTGGAGAAGTGCTTCTTAGTTCTGAGTGAACTGTAGGAAGAACATTACATGCTTTGCAATGACCTTGAATGTGTGAATCTCCAAGATCCATGGACCAGTTTAGCCATTGTCTCCCCTTTTCTGACCTGCTGACTGCAAAACTTCGGGCACAGCTTGATGGCAAGAGCCCTGTTGTGTAGAAGGCCTCTATTTGTGAGGAGCTTTACAAGAAAATAGTCAGAATAAAATATAATTTACTTCTGGAAAATGTTAGAAAGCACTTGCCAATCTTCTAAAATTGCTGCGCTGTTTCATTGTGTGATACGTGAGGGATCCTGTTGGTTCTGTGGGCCTGACATTGTTTATTGTTGATGTTTAAACCACAGGTAGTGCCTCCCAAAGTGGTGATGGTGGGTACCAAATAGATTAATCTGTTAATGCTCAATGTTAAGTAAATCTCAAATATTGTATACTCAGAAGTGTGTCAGGCCCAATATTTGCATGTACTCATAAGCTGTTTAGTGAAGCTCTTGGGTCGTTGTCTCTGTCTTCAATTGTGTTCTCAGCAGCTGTGTTGTCGTTAAAGTTTACTTTTAATGAGTATTTATTTCTAATTTGGTTCTCCTGACCCTGACTAGACTGCTAGAATTCGCTGTCCCCCAAACTCTCAAGTGGCTGCTTTTCCCATCACTGCTTTCCATAAACTGCAGTTACTTAAATTTCAAACTGAATTGGGTCTGCTAGTGGGGGCTCCTTTTCTCCTTTGAAATAAAATCTCGTGTTACGTGAGAATCAAACAAGGTACACTATAATGTACAGTGCTATACATTAATTTTACTCTGCACATCTGGTTAGAATAGTTCTTTTTATGTTACTCTTGCTGTTATTTGCTGTGTATGACTGTTCCTTGCCCTCGCCAGGGATGGTGCTGGTGCGCACGGACACCGGACAGCTCGTGATGGTGCCCCAGCAGGCCCTGGCACAGGCTCAGATGCAGGCTCAGGTGCAGACACAGGGACAGGGTCCTGCCAACGTGTCACCCAGGCTTTCTGTGCCCACAACTGGCCCTGTTTTTCGCCTCTCAACAGCTCAGGTATGTCTGGCTTGGTTTCACTTTGGTTCATTATATCTTACCCATTATGACCTCATATGTCTCTGCAACTGTGCTTTCCTCCCCTTTTTGTTGTGAAAACAGGAAATATTTATTCAAATATAGTTTATTTTATGAGGCCTAGGGTTTTTTTTTTTTAATATAAGGAAAAAATCTGCTTTAGAGAGTCTCTTCAGACTGAGAAATGATTGGAGGCTACAAAGCTCAGTCTTAGCCTGGATTGTGTACCGCTGGTTTAATAAGTGTCCCTTGCTGTTCTGAATCACAAGCGCTGTAATATCCCAGCATGCTGAATCCCAGGATAGCTGATTTCACTGGACATTAGAAAAGAGAAAGCCAATCACATTCTATCCAAGGATTTGCAATAATTTTTAAGTAACTTTTAAAATATACTTTATTCAAAATAAAGATTTGATTCTTATAATTCGCCTCTGGGTGTGATCTGTCTACACTGAAAGTTTTGCCCATGTTGTGAGCACATTTCCCTTTTTCTAGAGATTGATAGGATAGAGTGCTTTCCTGTCTCAAACTCATTAGTGGGTTGTGTTGATTTGAACTTGAAGCCAATTTATTTTCTAGAATGAATGTGGGATTGTCTTGTGTTTTTTATTTTTGTGTTTTGATTTGTTCATTTTTAATTTCTTTGAAGGCTGCATTGGTTTAAAACTTTGTAGAGAGACAATTTAGTTTTGGGCCATTTAGGGCTAGAACTGAGCTATTTTACTAAAATGTGTACACAGACATTGTAGGATGTTAGACTGCTGTCCCATAGTAATAAGAGGTGGAGTTTAAGGTGGTTTTGGCTAAGGTCTGTGTTTACAGAAGAGATAAGTAATTATGTGTGGAAAGATGAAAAAGGTACCTTTACAACTTTTTAGTTGTTGTAGAAGTTGCTTGAAATAAGTTCAACAGGTATTTCCCAATATTTATAATTTCATTACTTTTCCTTTATATGCTTTATGTATCACACCATATTTATAGTCTAAAATATTTTTAATTCAAAACTGAAAACAGTGATAAACATTTCAGAAGAGAAGGAAGCTGGAATAAATTTGGAGAATTGAAAATAGTAACATGAGGCAATGTATAAACCACAGCCAACTACATTCTAACCAAGTAGAATGTAAGTTTTAGAAGTGAGTGTACCTAGGAAAAGTGTAGCTCAGTGTCAGAAAAGACATAAATGAAAGCCTGGAAACACTTGGAAAAATTTTATGTTCTCATAAGAGGGGTAAGTGCAGTATTGGATGAAATTTGTTAAAGAGCTCTTTGCAGAAAAGGCAGCCATATAATGTTTAAATTTGGGCTATCTGGAAAAATACGACTTGTAGAAACCTTCCTAGAGAAATGTATTCCAGGGAAAATAAAGACAGATAAGCCTGTGTTCATTAACAGATTTCTTTTTTTTTTTAACTAGTTTGATAAGAACAAAATTGCAGGCAGTTCCTGAATTTGTACATCTGTCTTTGGTTGTTGGGGACTTTTTTTGTGAATAAGTGCAGTAACTTCTTTACTAATTACTACAAGCAGATGTTCTAGCAACAGCTCCTCAGACAAGTGTGTAGTGTAAATGCAAAACAGGTGTATGGTGGAACTGTACCAGCAGTGGGATCTGTCTGTTTCAGATATTTTTCTTCCATACTGTTAGTTTTTTATGTGGCCAGCATACTGAATTAAAATTCAGCATGGAAGCATTCGTAGCAGATATTAACAAATTGTTTGTAATTTGATGACTTCTGAGGAATAACCTTTACTGCACATGGAATCTAAGGAAATGTGCAGAAATGTAGACCCCCTACTTGGCTCTGGGTTCAGTCTGGGGTTTGGATCCCAAAGTCAGCCTTAAGATGTGTGCTCAGCAAATGTAGATCATGTTGATCTCAGGCAGCTGCTCTCTACTTTTATAAAGCAGTTAATGTTGCAGAAGGAGTATAATCCTACTTGATGGATTTATATAAAAATAAACCTGTGAGGATACTGCATGTTCAAGTGTTTGTAGAGTCAGCTGAAGTCTGGAGGAGTTCAGGTATTTGAAAGTTGTGGTTTTTGTACAGGGTTCTGCACAAATACCCCACTTTACCCTGCCTAGTGCTGCCACACTGGCTCAGAATAGAGGAAGCTAGCAAGGCCTTAGGGATGATCAATATCTTGCAAGATGCAAAAGTTTAATTATTTTAGTGATTAGAGTCATGATATTGTAGCTTGTCAGGAGTAATTTAATTTGAAAGTCTTAGTGATAGCTGCCCAAACTGTACTGCATCATTTCTGTATTTGTCGTAATTAACAGGGTTAAGAAATAATTAATATTTCCCTTGGGAAATTTACATTGAACTTCTCTGACTCTGCATTTGATCTTCTTTCATTGTGACATGTGTATGTTTTATATATGTTTGACCTTAGAGTGTTCTCTAAAAATTGTGGTTGACAGCCTTTTAAAACAAGATTGTAAAGATATAAATTCTAAAGGTTTATCTAATCAGAACTAGACACAAAGCTTTTATTTGATGAGGTGGATGGTTCTAAAATAAAGGAAATTGTGTGCACTGAAAAACAATTTTTTCAGGGAATTTTTAATTAAGCTGTTTTCTTTCAGAATCTCTTTCTGGTGATTAGAAAGCTGAATTCAGTGAATTAAAATTTCCAGAAGTTTTAAATGAATAAAAAATAATGTCCTAGCTTTTTATGTATATAGAGTTTGAATATTCAAACATCATGGTGTCCACTGTGACTGAAACACAGAAAAAATCTGGTGCCAGTAGCTCAAGACAGACAGAATATAAACATTAATTGCCTAAATCCTGCAAAGTATTTTGTGAGATGGATGAACATGGCAGGCTATGGAGTTTTAACCTTTCATTCTGATATTAGTGGGATGGTTGGTATTTTACTGTGCAGAACTCAACTTAATTAGTGTATCTTTATTCAGTTATTTTAAGATAGCTTTATTTGGATTTAAATGCAGAGTGCTTTAAATTTGTAGAGCTTAGCATTGTATTTTATTCATTGAGTTTGCATTTTACCCTTCTTTTACCTATGCAGAAAGTCAGCACAGGTGGGAATTTGCAGTCTGCCTTAAGGATTCTAGGAAATAATATCTTATGAACAATGTATCAGAAAAAGACATGTCTTTCATACTTTATGGGTGTTATGGTTGCTGTTCTGCAGACTGTCCTAATTTTTAGCCTGTGTCAAGTGTCACAAATTACTCAGCTAAGTGTTTGTTCTCAGTGTTCATTTGTTTATACACTTCAAATAATTATTGTAATGAGAGAGTCTGTTGTGAGCTATACAGCTAGATGTAAAATACATATTATTAAATAACATGCCAAAGAAATTGCAAAAGCTGGCAGTTACTTCTGGCAGCTCATTAGGAAGTGTTGAAAGTGCTAACTGGAGAACATAAAATGGATTTGGAATTACTTGTTTTAAAACTAGAAGAAAGAATGTCTGAAAAACTACCAAGTGTTCATCTAAATTTGAAAGCCCTTTGGTTCTCTCCCCTTGACAACTGTGTAATTTCTCCACCGTCAAAAAAGGAGGGAAAAATAGGGCAATGTTTTAAATGTTGTAAAATAAGATCAGCTTGGTCACTGCATACAGAGCTGTTCAGATTCTGAACCTTTTCTGCAGCCTGGGTACTACAGCAAGACTTTCCTTTCTGTACCCAGGACTGTCATTTGCTCACAGATTCTTTTGGAGGAAAATGAACCAGGTTTTCCCTGAAAACTCCTCTGGCTTCAGCAGCTGGGCTGATATCAGGACAGTATGTGAGGAAGGAGCCACCTTTCTCTGGGAGCAATGGAAGCTGCTGAGATAAGGAAAGTGTAGTGTGTTTCCTCTGAGGAATTTGTGAAAGGGCTTGAGTAAAGGCTTTCCTTAAAGGCAGTGGCACTATCCTTGCATGTTCTGTAGTTGAAGGTTCAGAAGTTAAATACCTGTACACAGCAGTACTCACCCTTGTAGGGAATTGATAGAGCCACCTCTCTTCCCTTCCCAAGTTTAAAAAAAGCTGTATTTGGATTGCAGTGCCAAACACAAGAGTTCAAAAAGACTAATATCCATAACTTCCCATTGATCCCACATTGCTGTGGGATCACCCTGTGGGTGTGCAGTGAATTCCAGCCCTTCCATGGTGAATGCTTCAGCTGGGCAGTCAAGGCACAGGATTGAGTTGCACAGCAGGCTTCAGTCTGATGTTTCTTATTCTTTGCTTGGATTTGCTATTTAAGTTGTTTGACTTCTGCTGTTTATAGAATCTAGCTTTTTGCAGCTTTCAGGAGTAGAGGCAGATGTACAGCTTTGGGTACACCTTTGTGTTAGATTCTTGGGAGAGGCAAATCCATTTTGAAAGGGAGACTTGGGTTCTTCTTGACTCCTTTGATTAGACATTTAGTTATGCTCTTAATTACTACGGTGTAAAGCATGAATAAAATCTGATTGTTTCCATTCTTAGTGGGATTCTGGAAATCTGGTAAATGGGGTAAGCACAAAGCTTGTAGGGAAGTCAGTTTGGGATCAGTTTAGGACAGAGCTGGAAGGTGCTGGAGCAGGGACACATGTCCCAGGAGGATGGACAGTATCTGCAGCACAGCCACCACAGAGCAGCAGCAAAACACATCCAGTCCAAAGAGTCAGAACCTGAAATAGCAACAGTACCTGTAACAGAAGGGTGCATTTGGTATTTTAATGAACTTTTCCATTTACAGTCTTTCTGGTATCTTTAAAGTATTCAAGAAAAACACGAGTAAGTGCAATTGTACCAAATAAGTTTTAATTTGGTTTAAATTATAAGATTGTATAGGATTGTAATAGGGACTTTAATGGTTGGACTGACTGACCTTTGTGACCTTTTCCAACCTAAATGAATATACCACTCCTAACTGCAGTTTTTCTCTGGTGTTTTGTTTTGTTTAGAGAAAAAGAGCAAAATATTAAAGTATATTAGAAGTATTTCTCATATTAGTGCAGCTACAAGAGGGTTTTTTGTTGTTGTTTTTTAAAGTTGGTATCTCAGGGTTTACATGGAAATACTTGGTCTTCCCTGAGTATTATAATAATCTTTGGATGTATTAAAAAGTGCAAGTTTGTTGTACTGTGAAAGTGATAATTTATTTTGCTTCTTTTGAAAAACATTATTTACATGTTTTTGACTTACATGTGCATAATTTCAATTTAACTATTTTCTCTTTGTGATTTTAATTTCCTTTTACTTTTTGGTGGAGATTAATTTTAGCTGAATATTAATAAATTTTTAATGTTGCCAAATTTAATCAGCTTTAGAATATTAAGGTATAGGATGTTTAGGAAACAGGCCATAATTTGTTGGAACTTATATTGATCCTAGAAGAATTCTGCTCTGGATTCTTGTATTATGAGCAGCTCAAACAGGGTGGGTTTGCTTACACATATTCTTCAGAGATAATAAGTAAATTTGGAAGTCTTCTAAAACTGATTATTAGATTGCATTAAATATTTGCATCCATATCTTGTTTTGAATCTTAGACTTGTGAAATTGTGAAAAATAGGGAGGTGCTGCCATCTAGTTTTCCTTTGCTGTGTTTCTTTTGTTTATCTGAGTTCTTCATTTGTACACTTTATGGATTTTCATGCCTTTGATGTATTTTTTCACTGGCTTTCAGTGTTGTAATACCTAGGAGGGCTTAGATTCATAACCAAGTAGCAAAAAATGCTGCTTATTTCAAATTACCTTTAATTGCAATTATTTTATGTTAGTTACAAAATTAAAGTGCTGCTGTAAATTAAGACTATAAGTGAATTTCATACAGGAAAGACCAATGTTAGCCTGGCCTGTAATATTTTATTTTGCAATATCTATTGTTGGAACTTCAAAGCAGGTGAAAGAGTGTATATTGGAATTTTCATGGGACTGCTACTGAAAATGGATTCAGAGTTTTTGTTTTCAAGTTTGACTCAAAATGTGTTTTCCATTATTAAGGTTTTTTTTATATATATTTTTAGTGATCGGAAAAGGCAGTTAGGTGTGAAGTTTGATGATTTAGTGTCTAAACAGTCTGATATAGATTTTTTTTTAAGAAAATGACATTTTTTCTAGCTTTGTTTTTTCTTGCTTAAGGCATTTTTCTAACTTGTGCTCTTCAGAATCTGAAGTTTACATCATGAACTTTACTCTTTTATTTTTTGAGTTTCGATACTCATTTTCTGTTACGTTTCACTTTACCATCTGTTTTTAAAATGAAAACAAAAAAAAAGAAGTTTTAGGAGGGTGTGCCAGGTGCTGCATCCCCTGCTGTGGCCGTGTTTTTGCTGCAGAACATGATCTGAGCATCAACAGCAGCTCAGGCTGTGCCTTCACTTGATGCTGAGGGCAGTCTGAGCTTGGCTGATGGTTCCCAAGCTGCTGTTCTTGCTGAAGCAGAACCTTTCAAATCTGAGACTGGGCTGGTCATACACTTAAGCCTGGGTTTTCAGCATTGTTTATATTTTTATGGCAGCTTTAGTATTTTTTTTCCCACTTTTTTTTTATTATTGACTGTTGTTTTTCTTTCTGTTCTTCACATTCTTTCTGCTTTTTGACAAATGCTTGTTTTAGTCTGCAGAAATTTTAAGCAAATAGATAAATCTTTGTTATTGCTAAGATGCACTGCCATTATCACCAGATAAACTATTCCATACTATTTATTTTGTATAGATGGTTTTGGGCTTCTTTGCAGTGTTCTGGAGAATACATTTGGGGTGGTAGGGCAGGTGGGTTGGGAGGTCAGGAAGAAATGTGTGGTCTTTACTGTGCTTTAATCACAAAACTGTTCTTTTTTTCCTTCATGATGAGTGGTTCTTTTCTGTATAAGGACACAATAAGTTTTCAGTGCTTACAAATGATACTGTTTACATTTTTGTAGCGTTAACACAGCTCTAAAACATAGAAAACCCTCAAATGTCAATAAGGCTGTAAATTTAAACATGCAAAGTTTAGGAAGTGCTACAAAGGAGGTTCCTGAGCACTGTCACAGTGGCTCCCATGTGCATATGCATTATGCTGCATGACCATATACTACTGTTATTTTTAATTTCTACAGTGTATAAGCTGGACAGTCCTAATTAATGAAGGCTTATATAATATTTTTTTTCTCCACTGTTTAGTGGGTTGATTCAGGCTTACTTGTTGCCCCTCTCTGCAGTGGGAATTAATAACCAAGCAGGTTTTTTGTGAAGCTTATCCCTATAACAATTTTCTCAACAATGCACTTAAGGGGATTACTAGCCTCCTTTTGTAAGTAGGAAATGGAGCCTAATTGTCTCTATTTTAAATATGAAATGAAAAATGCTGATTAATTTCTTGTGTGCAGTTTGACTTCATTCCCTTTGGTTGCAGCCATGGCCACTCGTGGTCAGAAACTCCATGTTGCAAGTTGGGCACTCATAAATACATTGCATTAGAGTATTGATTACAATGGATTATCTGTATTTGCAGGCAGCACTAAGCACCAGAGACAGGAGTAGAATCCAACTGAAGTGACAAAATTCAGCTGTTTTTTACTCACCAGATATTTTGGATGGAACTTAGTGATTGCAGGAGGACCAGCCACTTCACCAGAGCTTGAGGAAGTACTTTGATAAGTATTTGCTTCAGCAATAGGGGTTTTGGACTTAGAACTCTTGATTTCTGAAGTTTTTCCCTTGTGGTCCCAAACTGCTCTGCCTGTCCTGTGTAATTGCTCCCAGTCCTGTGTCCTCCTGCCCTGTTATCCCAAGAGAGACATTGTGCATGAGGAACAGAGCAGCATCTCCCTGCTCTGGGTTCTGATGCTCCACTCAGTGACACTGTGATGGCAGTGAAGTTCTGCCTCTGCTGTCTGACCTGTTAGAGGTTCTGTTTCCAGTAATCTTCTGTAATTTTGTGTGAATATCAGGCTTTTAAAGGGATACTTTAGGTCAGTTTCACTGTATTTTTACTAGGCTGAGAAAAATCAAATCTCTGATAAAAAGTTTCTCTGCATCTGACATTTAAGTGCCTGTTCATATGGCCTGTAGCCAGAGGAATTGAGAGGCAGTCAGTCAGTGTGTGAAGTTTCTCCATGAACTCTTCAGGAGTTTAAGTCTCAGGAAGCAGAGTTTGCTAGTGGGGAGTGTTACGATGGATTAATAGCAATTTGGGCTACAGCCATGCCTGGAGGAAAGGTTGTATGAGTTAGTTACTGAAAAATTATGTGGTAGTTGACCATGGCTGGACACCAGGTACCCACCACAGCCTCTCCATCCCTGCCTTTCCTCAGCTGGCCAAGGAGAGAAAATGTGAGGGAAGTCTAATGAGTCAGGAGAGAAATGCCTCACCAGTTACTGACACAGCAAAACAGGTGTGACTGGGGGGGATTAATTCAATCAAATCAGAGTAGGATAATGGCAAATAAAAACTAAACCTTAAAACCCTTCTCCTCACCCCTCCTTTCCTCCTGGGTTTAACTTTACTCCCAGCTTTCTCCACCTGTCCCCCAGTGGTGCAGGGGGACGGGGAATGGGGGCTGTGCTCAGCTCATCCCAGGTTGTCTCTGCTGCTCCTTCCTCCTCAGGGGAAGGGAAGGGCTCCTCACACTCTTCCTGTGCTCCAGGGTGGGGTCCTTCCCACAGGAGACAGTGAGCTCCATGAGCTGCTCCAGCCTGGTCCATCCCATGGGCTGCAGTCAGTCCTTCAGGAGCTGCTCCAGCCTG
>NC_031780.1:18324504-18342449 GCF_001522545.3 Parus major | reverse complement strand
TCCATCCTGGAGCCCGTGGGCTGCAGGGGCACAGCTGCCTCTGCCCAGGCTGGGGGAACCTCAGCTCCAGCTCCTGGAGCAGCTCCTGCCCCTCGTGCCCTGCCCTGGGGGTTTGCAGAGCTGCTCCTCTCACACATCCTCACTCCTCTCACCAGCTGCAATTCCAGGGGGATTTCTCCCCTTTCCTAAAGGCTCCCCAGAGGTGCTGCCACTGTCACCCATGGGCCCAGCCTTGGCCAGTCCATCCTGGAGCCGGCTGGAATTGGCTCTGCTGGACACAGGGAGAAGCTTCTGGCAGCTCCTCACAAAGCCACCCCAGAACTAAAGCCTGGCCATGCCAGCCCAGTGCAAGTGAGCTCCCAGATTTGACCTTTAGATTATGCTTCTGCCAGTGTCTGTGATCCCACTTCAGTTTTCTCTTTGTTAAACAGTGCCCTCGATTGTTTGAGGCATCTCAGATGGCATCTTAGCATGGTCTTTTGAATCTGTAAGTCTTATAGATTAATGATTAGAAATAAAATTGAATTTCATTTCAGATTTTTCAAATTTAAATCTAAACTTAAAGATCTTCTGAAAATTGAGTTTTGCACATCACTTAGTGAAGCCGTGTATTGGAAGATGTAAAGAGGTGTCACAGTCTGTATTGTGAAAAACTTGGCTTTTGTGTTAGTGTTTGTTCAAATGCTACTGAGGTATTTTCTTCTTTTTGGTTGATAGTGGCAAAGTTTATTGAAAGGAATGATAATGAAAAAAATATGGAACTTACTTGTAAAAAGTGAGCTCTGATGCAGAGCCTGTGCTGCTGGTACCTGGAGGGTTGGTCAGTAGGTGATTCTGTAATACAAAAATACAAGTGAATCCCAAACCTGCTCCCAGGGATTTGCGCACTAACTCTCTGGCAGTTTGACTTTGAATACTCAGTGCAATCTCTAAAACTGGTACAGTCCTGCCTTGGCAGTGAGAGATAATCTTTGGCTATTTTGACTGTTTTCTCTGTATTCAAGGTACTTGCTTTTTCAGAGGCAGCCTTGTGTATTCCTTGAGGTGCAGAGCCAGCTTGTTTGTTCACAGCAGGTACAATGGATTCTCTCCCAAGCTTTGCCTCTATTCACATGCCCAGAGCTCTGGGGAGAAGGAAAGTGGAGATGTTGTTTAGGGAGTGAATTTAGGGGACACAGAGTATTTTTGCACTGTGAACAATTCCAATGTGCTCTGACTGCCTCAGTGGAAGTGACTTGTTGCACCCTGAAATGGGAGTCACTTGTGTTTACCTGTGTGACCTGGGCAGGCAGAACAAGCCCTGGGACACCCCCCTCCCAGGCTGTCCCTCCTGCAATCCTCCTTTCCTGTGTAGCACTGTGCTGTGCTCCCTGTTTCTGAGCTGGGAGGACAGAGCCAGCTCAGGTCTGGGTGCAGATGCATCCTCAGGATGCATCCTCAGTGTCCCCGTGGGCTCCTGCCAGTAGCAGGATATTGACTGTGCTCATTCATGGTCTGCCTTCCTCCTGTCATGTCTGAGTACAGGGCAAAAGGCTCTTCACTGCTAATTCCATGTATTTAGGGAATGTAAAAACATCTGATTTATCTAATAAAAAATACTAGTTACATTTAAAAATGTATTTCTTTCTAACTCTTCTGGTAATTTCAGAATTTAATAGCATCATACCAAACCTCAGCAGCTTTTCCTTAAAGAACATCATAAATTCTTTTAGATTATTGCAGTAGGAACTTGACACATTGGGTTACGATTTTTTGTTGAAATAATGTTGATAATTTTTGTTTTCTTTTTGACTTATTTCTCATGAGATCTGTTTACAAGTTTTCTTCCATAGAGAACACAGCTTTTTCTTTCAAAATAATTTTTATCAGTTCTCAAAGTGTTCATGTTTGGAATCCTTCAAGTGTCTTCTGGCAGCTTGTAGCTGTCACTTGAAGATCATTTCCATGATACTTGAGAATTTCTTCAGGCTACTTCCTTGTTATGCTTCTCACCCCCCTATTTCATACTTACCTTTTTAACCTTTCTGAGTTTTGGAACAACATTAGTAAACCATTGCATTGCTTTGTTTGCAGTTCTCTGGTGGTGAGGGATTTCTTCCTGTCCAGCACATTACTAGATTTTACTGCCATTTTCTACCAAAGGCTTGTGTCACTATTGATTTTTAAAACCAAGGGTGAATTTAGTCTTCAAGTTTCACAGTTTGCTGCTGAGGTCTGGAACATTGGAATACATTGTTAGTTGGGTATTATTAGTGAAAATTCATGTTTTAATTATGTGCAGTTTTCAGGTATGTTCCTGTGATGAATAATGGGCATTTATTAGCTGAGGAAAATTCTCTAGTGAGATTCTTGCAATCTCACTGTGTGTTTGTGGATTTCTGGCTGCAGGTCTTGCCTGGAAGCAAGTAGCTGCCAGAAGTGCCCCTGGTTATCTGCTTTTTTCCCAGATCCTCACTTCTGGAAGCCCAGACTGATAAGGGGGCAAATACCACAGGCATGCTGTGTTCTTAGGCTGGAAACTGATTATAAGCAAGTGAACAAGATACAAAATATTTATATTTTAAATGCAGCACTCATCAGGTAGATACATTTAATTCAACCAGTATTTTAAAATACTTGGTCATTTTTCTAATGAAGGTATATTTAAAACAGAAAAAGCTTATGTGGTCCATCTTTCAAAAAACCTGACAATTCTGCCTCTTCATGATGATGCTGTTTATTGTCTCTAGGCTGTCTCAGGATGGAATGCAACCCTAGTCAAGGTTTTAAAAATCTTGAAGGCTATACAAACAAAAAAAGGGGTTTGTTCAGATGTCAGGTAGATTTATTTGATTTGTTTTCTTTCCTCCTTTTTTTCCCCAAGTATAGAAGATTGATATCCAGTAGATGATGTTGCTGGAATGATTTGTAAGCAATGCTTGGGGCTTTGAATGCCTGCCTGGGCTTCTGTTCCATTTGGAAATATTTTAGAGTACACTAGATGTTCTTTGGAGAAGTATTTTATGTAGGTTTAGTAGACAATGTAAGAATCTAAAAGAAGAAGTTCTTTATAAAATAGAAATTTTAGAGACATATGAAATAAAATTTAAATCAAGGAAAACTATTTTTATCTTGTGAGAAACAACATCAGCCATGATTTATTACTCTATCCACTTAGAAAATTTGTCTTTTTCAAGCGTATGAATGCAAATCTTAATAAATGCAAGTTATAAGGCACCAGTGTGGCCTCCATTTTTAGTAATGTGTGATTCTCATTTTGTCATAATTGCCATATTGTGTGATGCATTTTGTTTCTGATGGTATTTACATTCCTGCAAAATTAAATAAATTCTCTGGAGACACTTTTTAATTCCTAAATCTTGTCCTTTTGTAAGATGGCAAGAGATTTCAGTCTTGCAATGGAAGTAAATCATAAAATAAGTAATATGTTTGCTAAATTTTCCTGAGTTATAGAATGTGCCACTGACTCAAAGGCTGTAGGTCAGTCATTTTCCTTTGTCTGCATTTCACCTTGCAGTTGCTGTTTGGGTACAGAGCCTGTGTTCTATGACAAAGGTTCTCCCAATGCTTAGATTTCATTTCTCTTCAGGTTAATTTGTATATAATTCAATATCAAATTATTTTAAGAATATTTTTCTGCTTTCTAAATTTTCCATCCATATTAATTTTCATTAGAAAAAAGCACTAGAACAGGCCTGTAAATACCAAGAGGACCAATATGTGTTACTGGCAGTGATAAACTCAAATATTGATGAGTACTGACATGTAAATATTACAACTAAATGAATGCATCAATGCAACATCAATTTTTTTGCAGGTCACATTTGTTTATTCTAATCTTTTCCATATAGCTTTTAGGAGAAATGTAACAAGTAATGGCTTTTAGGAGAAATGCTGCAAACCTGTCATTGAACTTGGGAACGCTAATTTTTCTAGTATTTGTGAATATATGTATACACACACATATATACACATAATATTATATATATAAATATATGTTATATGTTATTATATCATAATATCTATCTATTATAATTTGTTTCAAAATATCTATTATATTATAATTTGTTTCAGAATATCTATCTATTATATTATAATTTGTTTTATATAATTATATATTATATTATATTAATAATATCTATTATTATATTATTATACTATTATATTTTATATATTATAAAATATATATAATATTATGTGTATAGAATATATATATTATGTGTATATATTTGCGTGTATACACATAATATTATATATATATTTATATATTATATATTTAAGTATATATAATTATATATATAAATATATTATATATAATTATATAATATATAAAATATAATTATATAAAATATATTATATATAATTATACAATATATAAAATATAATATGATAATAGCTTAATAATAGATATTATGATATAATAATATATAATTATATCGTATATATTATTATATAGTAAATATATAGTATACTATATTATTATATAGTATAAATATATATTTTTATTATATTATATAGTATAAATAATATAATATTAATATAATATTAATATAATATAATGTATTTTGTAGTATAGTATATAACCTAGCACATTACTAGGTTTGATATTTTTTTTTTCAGTATTAATTTTGATGATACTTGTAATGACTATTATTAAAAAGCCTTGGAGATGAAGTTGCTCAGGAGAAAAGAAGTAAAATGTTGGTTTTTGCTCTGGCAGCAGGCAGCGTCCGTGGGCACGCCCGGCGTGCGCCTGGGGCTCCCCGTGCAGGCCAAGGTGGTGCCATCCACGGCTGCGCCCGCCAGCGCCGCGGCCACGCTGCCAGGAGGGGCTGTGCTGCCACATCCCACGGTCAGTCTGGGGCTGGGAACTCTGCTGGGAGGACAAGGAAGGGACATGTAGGGTGGGCACATGGAGGAAATTGTTCCCTGGCACAGGCTGCCCCTGCATCCCTGGCAGTGCCCAAGGCCAGGCTGGACATTGGGGCTTGGGGCAGCCTGGGACACTGGGACTGGATAAGCTTAAAGTTCCTTTCCAACCCAAACCATTCTTTGGTTTTTTGAAAGCGAAAATTAATTAATTTTTTTTTTCAATGTAAAATATTTATAGGTATCAGTAGCTCCGACGAGTGCTCCAAGTTTGTTCAAGACAACAGTGGCAACTGGAAGTTCAGGTTCTCAGCAGGCTGCAGTGCTCAGTGGTGGACAGAGCCAGGGCTCTGCTCAGCCCCAGGGCCAGCCCCGGCTGCCGCTGCCCCCGCACACGGCAGCGCAGGTCCCGGCACAGCCCCTCGTCATCCCCAGCTCTCCCGTGCCTGGAACCACGGTTGTATCACAGGCAAGTGTGGAAACATTGTTTTCTTAGTACTTTAGGAAGTCCCCGGGTGTATTCAGAAGCTGGAAGGGCTTTTTCTTGGGGCAAGCATGTATCCCCTGATGGAACAAATTCTGGCAGACAGGAAAACCCTTCCTCTGGTTTGGCTAAATGGGATACAAATTCAGAGACAGAGGAAAAACACTCATGGTCTCCTTTTCATAGTTAAAGAACTATGCTGTTCCTGTAGCTGGAACAGTCAGGCCTTTGGTCTGTGGACTTCATGATCATCCTGTTGCTGGGCCTTTGGTTACACTGAAGTGTGATGTTTCTGTCTCTTGGAGCAATTGTGCCATATAAAAATAATGGCTTGTTGTACTGCTAATGAAAAAAAGATTAGATAGGATGATGTTTGAAGACTTATTTCTAATTTGATTTTACTGCTGTAGCTGCTTTGTACAGAAACATACTGAATCAATAATTTAACACATTAAGATAGCTTGGGGGACATTTGTACATTGTCTGTTGGGCATCTCAAAGGGGAATGCATCTCCAGCAAATTGTTGTGTTACTTCTCATATTTAAGGTTATTTGTACCAAAGCAGACTGTAAAATATAGAATATATTTATTTCATTGATTTTTGTTGTTATTTGCGAACTATGATGTTCAGTTACTTAAAGAAGATAAGAAAGTCTCAGGTAACAAGCAGTAATAGCAAAACGTATTTCATGTATGGTGTGTCTGAATTAGAAAAAATTCATCATTTTCCTTGTTTGTAGTGGTCAGAGCATGCATTGATTGTGATGGAAAAATAGCATGGAGCTAATTCTTGTTTTCTTTGGTTTCTGCAGGAAATGCAAGAGAATGTGAAAAAATGTAAAAACTTTTTAGCTACCCTTATAAAACTTGCTTCTCATAATTCACCATCTCCAGAAACGTCCCGCAATGTGAAAGCTCTGGTTCAAGATTTGTTGGTAAATTTTTAGTTACCTCTTATTTTGTCAGTTATCTAGTAAACTTCTTATTTATGGATGCTGAAAACCAATGCTTTGATCTTAACTGTTCTTTTGGCTGTAATGAAAGGGGTTGGGCTTCATCAAAATGCAATATTCTGTATGTTACATATATTAAAAAATCTGTTAAAGGCAGACTGTGTCTTGGCTTTTGAAAAGGGAAATGCAGGAAAGAATTTAGTAGGCAGTTTTCAAAGCCACTCTTGTTTTGGTGGGTAATATTTTGGTTGTTTCTTGAGTAAAACACAGGATTTTTCCTTGAGGATTCATTAAGTTTTTTTTTTCTCCAAACCTTGGTCTTCTCTGAAACAAGAAGCTCTTAATTTTTGAAGCACAGAAGGACTGTAGATACAATCCCTTCACAATGTGCTTTAGAGTTCCTAGGACTGAAGGAAAAGTGTTTTCCTGAGCTGCTGGTTTGCAGCTGTTGTGCAGACAGATGCCCCTGCATGGAGCCTTGATGGCACAGGGATTTCCAGAGGTGAAGCTGTCTTGGACTCCTTGGGGCCAGAAAAAGGCTGGAATTGCTGCAGTCTCCCATGCAACAGGTGCTGCAGTGAATTGTATAAATGAGCTGCAGACACAGGTTACTGTGGAGCTGGGAAAAGTCAAGCTTCTTAAAAGAAATGTAATACAGTCTATGAAAAACTTGGATTTAAAAGTAGTTATTAGACTTTTCTTTGAATTAATTGCCAAAGAAATCTGTGTATTTTAGGCAAACCTAAGACCTAAGTGTGAGCCATTCAACAATCATATTCAGTGATTCCAGTGAAAACTTGTTCTAACTTTTACAAACATGAAAAGAGTAAATAAGTAAAGGTAACTATTTATAGTATTTTAAAGAAGACATCAAGACACATATATAATAAATATATTTATTGAAGCTTGTTTTGGTTTAGTTTTTCTCTGTTCTGTGTCAGTCAGAAAGGCTAATTATTATATTACATAATTATTATAATAATTATTATATAATTATTATATTACAACCTGATCTTGTAACTAATGATACTCTAGAAGAATCATAAAATACATCCAAGTTAGAATTCTCTTGAATTACTACTAAATAAATGACTGATTATATGTTTGATATGTTTATAAGTGTGTATTTTGTGAGTATACATACAGATTCATAGAGGAGAAAATTTTGTATCTTCTTATAAGCATGCTTTTTAGGTATGGCCATACTTTACATATATAGTTTTATATATATGGATTATACAAGTTAAATTGTACCAGCAGAATTGGTTTTGGAATTATTACAAAGGCTGACAAATTTTATATTTGTAAGGTTACATCAACAACCTGTTGCTGTTTTCCTTTAATTTTAAAGAAAGAAATCACTGTGTAAATGTTATCAAGACAGTGGAGTCCCAGAAGAGACCTGAGTCTTTCTGGGGCTTCGTTTTGTCTTAGGCTGTGCATCCCCAAGGGAACTGTCTGAATTTTGAGTGGTAAGTTATGAGTTTGAGTTAGAGTTTGGCAGAAGGACCTTAGAGAGGATTTAAGGGATTTCAGCTCAGAAAGTTTTTCATATGGTAGCCTATTTAGCTAGAGAGATATGTGCATATAGTAGCTGGGAAAGAGGCAAGCAAACAACTGAACTGAGATGTTGATGTGGTTTTTTTTTTCTCTTCACCCTGAAGGATGCAAAAATTGATCCAGAAGAATTTACAGGCCGCCTTCAAACAGAACTCAAATCATCTCCTCAGCCATATCTTGTACCTTTCCTTAAGGTAATGTGAATATTGTTTGGATAAATCTATTTCAATGCAAAATGTCATTACATTAAGTGTTAGAAGATGCTTTTTAAATAGTGTTATCTTCACTGGTCCAGAGCAGGGCTATGCTTCCTTACTTCTAAATGGTGCCCATTTCTGCCAGGATCTTCCTGGCTGCAAGTTCTGTGCAGGCTCCACGTGTGTCAGGCCAGGCAGGTGCTGCTCACACAGAAATAGGGACTTCCCAAAGGAGGGGACACCTCGTGGATTTGGGACCTTGGCTGAGTTTTACCAAAATGTGTTTGTTCCAGAGCTGATCTGGAGTTCACAGCTTGAGTAGCCCTGGTCTAGAACATTGCAGTAATTAGATTTTGCAAAAAACCAAAAAAAAAATCAACCAGTTACTCCCTCATTTTGAAACCATCCATTGGCTATTCTGTAGTGATCCTTTACTTTTAGAATAAATAGACTTTTCTGTGGTAGTGGGTGATTTTTTGTGAAGAAGAAAAACATTCACATTTCAAAGAGTCCCAAGTTATTTTTACAGAATGCTTTAAGTAATTTAATAAGCTGAAATTTAAGAAGTTTCCATAGTTTGGAATAAGTTTCATAAGTTGGAATTTGATACGTTTCCATACTTTTTCCTAATGTATGTTTGGGTCATTGATAACTCTCAATCCACGTATAACAATGATTATGAAAAACTAAACTGGATAAAGTGTTGATTACATGATTCTGCTTCTAATCTGGAGCTAATCAACAATAGAATTTCTGATATGATACCAAATTGATTTATGGTGGGGTCCTAAGTTAATATATGTGGGGGTAAATTTAACTTTTATTGGTTCTGTAAATTAGCTACAATAACTTCCATATGCAGGATTATATACAAACATGAAAAGCATGTTTAAGTTTCCAACAAAACCACAAATATTACAGTAAAAGTATTTTTGGTCTAGTTCAAAACTCTGTTTGGGGGAGATTTTCTCTCTCTTCTCTTGCTGCAGCTTTGCTTCAGAACTTCTGCTCCTTGTTTTTCAAGTTATCATTAACTCTTGTTTGTGGCTTTTACTGCAGTCACTTCTAGCATCATGATAAGTTTTGATTTATTTTCTTTCTTTGAAGTCCTTTCTGGGCAACAGGCATTAAGTTTTTAAATCAATATTAGAAGTTTAGAAAGAACTGTAGCTTGGGCTAAGCACTTGCATTGTACAGCTGCCTGGGGGAGCACTTCAAAAGAACACTTCTGCCACTTAAAAAGTAAAAAGTTTGTTCATGAAGGTACAGTACAGCCTTTTAGAAGTATGTTTTCCTTGAAAATGGTGTGAGCATGGGGCTTACAGAAGTACACTTTTCTAGTCCACTCACAATACATTACTTCAGAAATAATACAACAAAGAGCTGTTGCTGTAGGGCACTGAGAGTGAAATCATCTGGTTCTAGGTACTGGAGGGGGAGGTGTGTTAGGGGGACTAAACTGATGCAGCTTGCTGGGAATAGGGTTCTTCCTTGGCTTTGCCTTTTCTGCATCCATCTCTTGCCCTTCCAAAGACCTAAGCTACAAGTTCTAGATAGTCTTGAGAAGAAGAGTGTTACATTTTTCTGCTGCAGTTGAATTAAGGGCATGTGAAAATTTACAGGGTTGCTAAATCCAAATGGAAAGCTTATTAAAAACTGAACTTTCTCTTACAAAATATGTTCAATCTTAGTTGATGAGCAGGCAGTTAGTAAAATTGGAAAGAAAGATGCATTCTTTTAATTATGTTTACAGCAAATTTCAAAATGCTTTTAGTCAATCTGCTAAGTTTGATATTTCATAAACTTTCTTCTGTTTTTAGAAAAGTCTACCTGCACTGAGACAATCTTTACTGAATAGTCAACATTTGGTTTTGCAAGGACAGCCGTCTCAGCAGTCACTCCAACAGACCAAGCTCTCACAAGTGATACCTCAGTCTGCCTCGGGAAGCATTTCCTCTGTTGTCACGACACAGACAATAGGAATAAGGCAACCAAACAACATTTGCACAGTCTCTGTATCAAATACAGTGCAGCCTCCTCAGGTTAAGGTGGTACAGTCAAATCAGAGTTCTCAACTGGTAGGTACTGTAGTATAAAAGAGGATTTCTTGAACTGTATAGCAGTTTTCAATGTCACTTTTATTGCAGCTTGTTTGGGAAAATTCTTTTTTGTTTGTATCATATTCTGTGGTATGTGGTAGTACCTCATTTTCTGTCATTTCACTTTTATGCTCAACCATTACTTCAGATAAGATTATTAACATAAATCTAAGGAAGTGCACTCTTGGTCTTTTTGTCTGCAGTAGAGTGATTGTTGTATGAGCACAGTGGAATTTGAGGGAATTACAGATGTAGAACAGAAAGCTTTCCAAAATTTACAGGCAAGCGTATAATGTTCAGTGTCATTAGGTATGCTGCTTTGCTTTAAAATTAAAATTAACTCTCTCATTTTAAACTCTTCTGCACATAGTTATAAAATCTTGTAAAAGAATAGCTGTGCTGTACCAGGATGTTTTGTTTAGCAATAATGCCATTCTGTGTTACTCACTGAGCTGTGTCTTTGTTGTGCATAGTGAAGTATTAAGTGCTTAGAGACATTAATTTCAAAGGCACTCTCAGTAAGGCAGCTGTACAGCCAGGTAGCTACTGAGAGCGTGGTGACTTTATCCTGCTCTTACACAGGGTCTTGTGTGTGTGTGTTTGCATTGTAATTAAAAGGTGTTAAGGATTTTTACAAGGCCTTGAGTTTATACAGGCTTTACTACCCTTTGTGAGAGTTTCCTTGTCTCTGGTTTCTGTGTATGTGTGAGTAAAGTACTTCACTTTCAGGTTTCAAAACCATATAGAGAGGTTCCAGAACATGTATCAAGTTGATAAAAATTTATATTACCAAGGTAGATAATTGCAAATGTGATAATGCAAAACCTTACAGTGATCTATCCTCGAGTTTATAAACTCTATAAAGCATATAAATAATTTGTAAGGTGTGTGGAGAAAAATTCTTCTGCTTTAATTTAAAAGTAGCAATGCACAGTCTGAAAATACCTGAGCTGTGTCTTGAACCTTACAAGGTTACCTTTCTACTGGTTAAAATATGAACTTGAAAATAAAATTAATATAATTTAATAATCCTTTAGTGAGCATAGTTTTAATGTGTAAGAACATCTTAAGTGGTTAGATTTCTGACTCTGTCACACAAGACAGTTGGGTGTTTTTCACCTTAATTCAGCTGCTTCAATGAAAGTCCAGCCACTTGCATTCTTTCTTTTTCTCAGATGGCTTCTCCCCACGCTGTCTGGATTGTTGTATTAATTAGAAAAGTGTTCCTCACTTTTTTCCTCTTATGATGATAGTTCTGGTGGAGTATTTTCTGACTGGGATAAAGCCAAATTTTTGCAAGAGGCATGTTCTGTCTGTCTCATGTCAATGGGTACTCTAAGCAAACAACTGTAATGTTAACCTGGGAGATTAACAACGTGGAGAGCTTTTCTGACATACCTGTGTCACAGGAGGAGCTAAAACTGCTCAAGTAACATTGTGGAGATTGATCTGATGAGCAAGAGAAGTTGCTTTTCTGTCTGTAAGGAAGTCACAGGTCTAGGGCTGAACTTTCATTTACTGTGTACAGGAAATGACCATTGCAGGTCACAAACTGCACAAAGCAAAACTATGGTTAATATTATTTGTTTTCTGGAATATATATATATATATAAATAGGGAGAAGACATTAAAATAATAATTTATTTGCTTTAGTGTGAAACTGTCTTTTCATATTTTCTTTAAATTTATCAGTCATTAGTTAATGGAATCAAACATTACATTAACCAGGCACTTAATGACCCTCAGAGTGGTTCTCTACAGACAAAAGCAGCATCAGACATCAAGAGTTACTGCATCAGAAGATCTTAACACAGCAGTCATCAACTCAGGTGCCAAGCAGACAACACAGCAGCAGCTCCATATCAGCCCAGTAATTGATGATAAGCATTGATTTTTTGGTAGTGACAGTGATCACACTGTCACAGTTCTCAGTGCTCCTCGAAATCAGAGCACAGAGCTGCTGGCCATCTTGCCTTGGACTTGTCCAGAAGAGGAAGATTGCAGCTGGCTTGCCTGAGGGTAGCCAGCACTGATGGAAGAACTGGCTGAGCTCCAGGTTTTCCAAGCCTGAAGCTCATTGGAGAGAGTTCCAGCTGGCTTTGCAAACTGTCCAGCTGCAGAAGGGCAAGCTTGTTTTAGAATATAGATATTTTCATACCAGCCAGTTACAGTAGTCCAGTTTCCCTTAAAACATGAAGGGTCTGTTAGCTGTTCCTTTGTCTTTTCTGTTTCTCAAGGATGTCAGCTGAGGTGATGCTTTCTCCAGTTACACTGAGGTTCCTTGCAACATGGAAATCCTGTGCACGCTGTCAGCACGCAGCAGAGCTTGCACAAAGGCTTTGAAACGTGCAGTGTTAGTGGAGATCGAGCAGGAGACTTCTAATCTGTTTTGTAAAATACTGGAATCATGTTCCAAACTGAAAAACAACGCTTTATAAAGCTGGATAGTGCTACTTTTACATAAAGAAAAGGGGAACTATCTTAGGCTAACATTTTATTGATGAGACACTAACGAGAGAAGCCAGCAATCAATTTTTTAATTGTTCTGAGTGCAATAGTCAAAGTTTATCTAAACTGCTATTCTTAGAGTCCATGTGCTCTGTGTTGCCTTATACATGCAGACATTGCCTGTCTTGTTTTGGGTGTTGCAGCAGGTAAAATTTGTATGAATAAGAGAGATGTTCTTTATTGCACATGTTGAGGTTATAAATAGAATGATGGGGAGTGGAGATGGATTAGCACTTTGTGTTGGCACTGAGTGCATCATAAGGAGAAAATACTCCTGGAGATTAAAGCCAAGTATTAAACTTGAGTGATAAAAAACCCAGTAAGAAAATCAGTGATCCATCTTAATTGAAACAAATTTAATTAATATACAAAGCTGTATAAAGATTGATGTAGGTCTAGAATTAGGAGGGGTGTGTGGAAATACATCTGCACTGTTACAGCTGCACTAATTGGGCACAGTGTCCAGAGGGTAGGCTCTGCCATATTCTAAGTTACATTAGATTAGAACAGGATTTGCTCATTTACTGACACTTCCCCTGCACTTGCACTGTGGTTGGAAAGTTGAGATAGAGTAGTGGAATCTGGAAACAAGACAGAGCAGCAGAACAAGAATTATGTAATATGTTGATGTTCTCCTTGGCTTTTTAATTCTACACCAAAGCTTTTCTGGCATCACTTTTCTCTTCATGAATAAAAGTAATTTGTACACTTTTTAGTGAAATTTTAGGAAATACTTTTCTTTTTGTCTTTTCTGCAAGGCAGCTTTGAAATGGAAGAGTAATGGATAAAAGGAGTATTCTCTATTAATTAACTAATAAAGATCTAGCCACTGACATGGAATTTGGTGTGCACTGTAATTTAAATTGAAATGGCTGTTGAGCAGTAAATATCTGGGATCCATTAACAGGAACAAAGCATGTACTTGACAAATTATATGGCTATTTGAAACACAGCCTAGTGGTTTTCTGAGTTGTTATCATGGACTTTATTTTCAGAATTTTGTGGGCTGTACTTTAATATAAGGAGAATATTGTCACTGATTGCTGTTTGGAAACCAATACCAAAAGTCCAGGCTTGAAAGCAAAAATTAAAATAAAAGCTTAAGAGAGTTGAACACACATAATTGGGCCAAACACTGATTATAAGGGAGAACAAAAGGGAGAATCCATTTTTAGGAACAGACCAATATGGTATAAATATGAATAACAGGATACAATTAAATGAAGTAGGATTTAGGTAGGATATAAGGCAAAATATCCTTAAAATAAGAGAGAATATTAGGTGTAGATCAGGCTTCCAAAGACAGTGATGAAAAAGCCATAATTGAAAACATTCAAAAGTAGACTCTTTGACCATTGTAGGAAGAATTGTATAATAAATTGTGGAGCAGAGGGTACAAGTGATCTCGTGGCTTCTGTTTTATTTTTCTTCATTTCTTTGTTGAAAACCTATGCTCGATGGAATAATATTGTATTAACATTAAAATTTATGTGCTGAATTTTTAAATAGTCAATTTTTTTTTATTTGTGAGGAAGAATAATTGCTTATGGAGATCTTGAGGCACCATTGAAAAACTGTAGCTGCTACTGCAGTGTGGTTAGCAATGGTAAATATGAATTCTAGGCCCATAAAAGCATGAACATTGTAAGTTAATGCTGCCAGATTACATGATAGCTGAGGTTTGATATGACATTTATCTTCAGGAGTGAGTAGACTGATAAATCACAAGTGGCATAGCCACAAGTGAGTTAGCAAGTGTTTACTCATGAGTGAAGATAAATGTCATATCAGACCACAGCCATTCTGAATTTTATATGTTTATGCGTGTCTTGTTTCTTCCTTCCACAATATTTTTTTTTAACTTAATTGAGAGAAAAAAAAATTGCTTGGTAAAGGATATATTTTTCAAATTTATTTTTGTTTTTCATTCTTTGCAGAAGCTCCTGTTTACTGTGGTTTTTGTCTTTATTGCAGTACTTGATAGGTTTTGGATCAGATGCTTTTGTTGCAAAGGGTGATTTCTGTGAATTGAGCCAGGCTGGTTTTGCAGCCCTTGTCAAGTAAAAGGGAGGGGCAAGTAAAGGTTGGAAGCTCATGCATCTGCACTGGTCCAGGACATTTGCAAAATCCCTGTCCTCAGAAACTTTAGCAATGAGTTCCAATCCTACTGGCCTAAAGGAAATTTCCTTTCAGTGTTTGTAGGTAGTGGCTCTTACTTCATTTTGTCTCTCTTATGCAGGCATGAGAAAGCCTGATAACTCTATTCTCTTTCTGCTTCTGTATGTTTGATGTGCTTTGGCTGGATTCTTTCTCAGTCTGTAGTTGGTTTTGTTGTTGATTATTGGTCTGTGTTCATGTTTGTGGTTTGTTCTCTGTCCTGCAATAACTTCCACAGTAGATGTCGTGGAATGATCATCACCTTTGGACGTGAGATTAGAACCATTACTTTATTCTCATAGAGTTACCAAATCTACGCTTTTTGAAGAAAGCCCTTAGGAAAAAAGAGTATTTCAGCTGTCACCTCTTTCTAATTTTGATTATCAGTATTGTGTGATTGTTTTATATCCCTTTTTTGTCTTTGTGAGCCTGCTGCCTTACAGAAGCACTTTTGTATAAACATCCCTTTTTTCACCTGTGAAAATACAATCAGCTTTAGCAAAGGGCAGAGTAGTACCTGCAGTGTTCAGGAGGTGAGAGGAGGAGCTGGTCTGGCAGAGCAGACAAATGGTGAATCAAAGGAGGGTGAATAATGGAGAGAGATGACAAGGGGAGAAGTGCAAAGGTGAAATAAAAAGAGAGGGAGAATACTTCCTATAGTGAGAAATGTACATCTTACTTTGCAGAAAAATGTTATTTTATAGAAGAAAAATGTAGGTAACTTTTCACACATTGCACTTGCAGAAGCAATGCCATGACTATGCTGCTTCAGTGGGTCCCTTGAAGAGTTCCAAAGTGCAGCCTAGGACATGGTTCTTCAACTTTAGACAGATAAATTGAAGAAGAATAACTAGTGTATGACAGTACTTGCTGTCTCAACACTGTTTTGATCATAATTTTGTTAGGTAATTTTGCCATTTTCCAAACTCTATCAAATCCAGACAATGACTAAATCACATTCTGTCTTTTTTATTTTCTGTGCCTTTGTTGTTCTGTTGTTGTGCTTGCTGTCCTCAGAGGCATACATAATCAAAATGCTTCCCTATTTAGTGGAGGTGGAATGATGAACAGTTTCTGTAAGCTCTGAAGACTTCTGTAATCTGTCTTGTTATCTTTTGTGACTCAGCAATTTAATAAAATCTGTGATGATGTGTTTATGGACACAGTGGTGAAAGGTTGGAAAGGAATCCTGGAGGCATCTTGTGCAGCCTCCTGCTTACACACTGGGATGGCTCCCATGTGTCCAGTCATGTTTTGGGTGTCTTCAAGAAGAAATGACACAGCCTCTCAGAGCAACCTGTTCCAGAGCTTGCCCATCCTCATGCTAATTTCTTTTTTCTTGTATTACATTGGAATCTCCTATATTCCAACTTGTGTCTTTTGTGTTACATCCTTCTGCACATCTCAGGGAGTCTGTCTTCTCTACATCTTGCCAAAGGTGGCTGCAGCAGCACCAAGATCTCCCCTTTTCTGAAGGCTGGGGTAATGTCCCTGATAACCTTGGTGTCCTAAAACTTCTGTATCTGCTCTCTCAGTCTGGGCCAGTGCTTGTGAATCAGCTTTGATTCAGAATATGGACAGATAACATGGGATACACTTGTTGTGTGTGTTTTTAGTCTGTGAGAAATATGAAATAATTTAAATTAATCATCTCCCAGACCAGCTTGCTAGTACACTTGTTCATTGTCTACAACTTTTAGGTCAAGCTAAGGATTTAATAATAATGTTTATTATGTTGGGAAAACAGGCAAGAGGATTAGAACAGTTGGAATTATCTTAATTAATGAAGTATGGCTTAGATAATAAAAACCAATGAATCAGAGGATCCTCCATTAAAATTTATAGCTATGTCCCTAGTTTGCCTGCATAAAAATTACATACAAAGAAATATGAAGTTACAAACTCTGTTTCAAAAACAAATTGCTAATGTTAATTCCTCAATGACTTCCAGATCTGGAGATTTCATCTGTGTTGAAATATTTCTTAAAACTCCAGTACAGAAACTGGGATTTAGTGTAAGATGCTACTGTGAGCTCTGGTGCAGTTGTTCTTTTGAGAGACTGTGTGCATGTTGCTGATTGCTTTCTGGATGGAGTTTAAGATGATGATTTTGGTCTCTGCCCCTTGGAAAAGTTTGTTTCTCAACAATTTTCTAGACTTTCTGCGTTAGTACATACATTGAAATCATAGTACAGTACTTGCCAAAAGACAGTTTTTGGAATGTATTAGATAGTAAAGAAAACATTGCCATTTATATCATCTTAAATGGTTAAATATTGTCCTGTCTTTAATGGTGTTAGTGGCTCATTTTGTAGGGTATTCACATGAATTAATCAAGGGAAACAGAACTTGGTTCTGAACTGTAGAATTTGCCTCATAGAGAGAAAAATGTAATTGCAGAAGATCACTGTAATACCAGATAGTAATTCTGTCCAGAGGTCATAAAATCTCCTTTATGGCCTGGCTTCTGGCCCATTAGGGTACAGCAGCTTTTCTTCACTATTCTCTGAAAACTGATCCAATAAATTATTGTAAAAATGGCAGCATTCTCCTTTTTCATACCAATGTATGCTTTCTTAACATGGACTATTCAGTCTTTTTACCAAAGCCACATCTGTTCATGTTTCCTGTAAATCAAAATGCAGTTAAATTCAACTTTTTTCTATTATTTTCGCTGATCAGTTGTTTCTTTCCTGTTTTTAAGCATGGTAGCTGCTTTATTCTTTCCCTTTTGAGTGTGACTGTTGTTCTGCATCCACAGGTTTATTATAACTTTTTGACTCTCTGTATTTTAGGATGTACAAAATGCAGTTTTGTAACTTCAGAACGTCCCTATTTGTTTTTTCTCCAGAATACATCACAGATCCCTGATTGCTCTTTTCTTGTTTGTAGTTTTCACCTGTCTCCCTCCCAGTTTTGGAGCCCTGGTTCCTGCTAATGGAATGGTTTGTGCCTTGCTCATCCTCTACTTTAGCATCTCACTTGCAGATGCAGTTTCTCCTTTCCTTTTCTCCATAGGTTGCTTTGCAGTCAGAGATTTGGCCATTTGTTGTCCAGCTGAGTGAAATGGTTTCAGATGCTCTTTGTGGGAGTGCTGCTGGGTGGAGATGCAGCGTG
>NC_031780.1:18318848-18324310 GCF_001522545.3 Parus major | reverse complement strand
GGCTCTGCAGGCACCTCCCACCATGGCAGGAACTCATTGTGACTCTGAGGAGCACTTGGCTTCTGAAGCTGCCATGCCCAAGTTGTGGCTGGAATTTTACTCAAATAGCTATTTGCCAGTGTTTTATTTTCAAAGTTTATTTATGTTTTTTTACAGCTCTGCAGCATCCACACATCTTTCTGAATCTTCTGTTCATTACGTCTGTGCCTACCTTGTCCTTGATCATATAAATGTACATTTTGCTGTTGATTGAACATGACCCTTGCACGTTTTCTTTTTGATTTGATTTGTTTATGGGTCACATTTTAAGTTTCTAACCCAGGTTCAGTTTTGGGGAAGGACTTCAGAACCTGAATTAGTAGTAAGTGAAACCCTGAGAATATCAAATTAGCATTTAAATGATCACCACAAAATTTGGTTTGTATTCTTGTGTATAACTGACCTTAGAACCCATAATATTTTAGAAGTTATTTTTAGTATGTTTTCTTTAAAAAGTGTAGATATTTAGTGGAAGGCCTAATGTTTCTAGGTGGATTCCACTACAATTATTGCAGCATTTTCTTCTACAAAACTGCTTTTCTTCCTAGTAAAATTTCTGAAGACAAAAGTCTGAATTTTAATATGAACCTTAAGAATTTGAAATACATTTTTAGTGAAGGTTGTGAGATATGACATCTGTGTCGTATATTATTTAATTCTTTTTAAGGTATAATGGCAAAATAGGTATATACACACACACACAACCACATGCATTACATGAATATGACTTTTGTCACCAGCTGGTTGTGCTTGTAGAGATCCACGTGCTTATCTTGGTAATTACAGGTATTAGTGTATTTACGTTGTGTGTGTTTGTGTATAAAGAGTATAATATAAGTATACTTTTCTTTAATAATAGCAGATTATCCAGTCAACATCTGCTCAAACTGTGAAACGAACCCCTGCTTGCCAGACTACCCAGATTAGGATGCCAGTGGTAATAACTCAGACCATTAGACCACAAGGTATGGGTTTAAATGTTTTAGTGAGATTGTTACCTTTGTATGAATTTTGTTGTAATTACAAACGAGTAGCATGGAAAAATGTACAGTGTTGACATTGGCAACATTGTTGACATTTATTTTTACCTCATGCTGGCTGAAAAATGCATGTTTTCATATGCAGTTTCAAGGTGTTTCAGACCAACACAGTGAAATGTTTTGAAACAACCTTAGGACTAAACTCTCACATGTTTAGCTCCTTACTTAGCAGTTTTTCATCCAAAGTTCTAAACCAGGTCAGGAACTTGGCTTTCTCTATCCTAAACTGTAACTCTGGGCCAAGAAAGAAATTCTTCAGTTTCCTCAAGCCTAGTGGATGCCTCAATTTAATCATCCTACTTCTAATTCATACTCCTGAAGCAGAACATGGTAGTCCCCATCCCTGCAGCTACAGAGGTCAAGGTGGAAGCCCTAGGGAAATTTGTCAAGGCTCAGGTTGGTTTTCTTTGACTCCTGTATGTTTACTTTTGGGTGAGATCAGAGACTGGCTGCAGGAACCTGGCATGTCATGATTAGCCATGGCATGTGGTGTGTACACACCTTCCTCCTCTGTCTGTGCACAGGTGGGTTCATGTCTGGTTGATACTTCCCACTTTCTAAGAGGATTCCTGAAGCCTCCTTGCTTCCTAATAAGTACCAATTTGTTTCTTTCTGCCCCTGAACCTCTTAGGCTTGGAATTTGTTTTTCCTGAATATGTGTGAGAGTACTTATTGGATGTGGGCATTTACATGATTGAGGGTTTGTAATGGAATACAGAGCTTGTCATCCATCCTCAGGTGCTGAATCAGGAATCAAACTAGTTTAAATGCACATAAAAGCTATTGCTGCCTACTTGACTTCATTGCTTGGTCGTTTCTGTTCTCCTTGGGAAAAAAAAAAGCATAAAAAATGTTTAATAGCAGTTGATGTTTTACTTGCTCTGCTCTCCTAGGGGAATCCAAAGGTTGAATGGACACAGAGACCAAGCTGTCACTATAATCCTGTAGGCTATTTTCCAAGTTAGGAAGAAATACAGTTACTCACCATAAAATGTGTTTGTTTGATAGCACTGATACTCATGTCCTGGGTTTGTAACATGTCCATGCATCTTATAGCATGAGCTTTCACTTCTGACTAATGTGTTTGAGAGTGAAGGCAGATTTCATTTCTTTGCTTGTTCAGTCTCCAAGTTGTGAATGTCAACAGTGTGATGAGAATTTGTATGATACTGGCATCTGTCAGTAGGTTTGGAATATGAGTTTATTCTTGATAGTCCTTGATCAGCCAGTGCAATGCAGCTTAACTGGCAGTTTGGCTTATGGTAGATGGTTTCATAAAAACCAATTTGTGCAAGGTCCTACTTCCTGGTGAGCTCATTTCAATTTACAGGTTTGGTTAAGCCCTCCCATACATTGTTTTATTTACACAGACAAAACAAACAGGAATAGGCATTTAGAAAACATCTCAGTATAAAACCACTCATCCTGCAGCCCACGTTTAGGGAGCAGTGTGCCTGTGTGCTGGCAGCGCTGCCAAGAGTGCATCATTGTGGTATATTGTTAAAACCTTTTACTGTAAACACCAGTGTAATGATATTTTATACTGACCTAGGCATTCCTGCAGAAGGACATAATATACTGGAATGGGACACCATCCAAATCAAAATTACAGTAGCATGATTTTGTGGAGTGTGACCTGTTAAGGATAGTTACCTCAGAACTGACCTCCACAAAGTGCTGCATTTTTCCTCCTTGACAGGAGTGAATCTCCAAGCCTAATATATCTTCAATACATCCACGTGAACAGGCTGTAATGCTTCTTAAAACAGTAGTTGAGATAAAACTGGCAGGCTTTAAGGACTTTTATATAAATAAAATTACTTCCACGCCAGTGGAAGTAACACCATTGTTACTGCATGAAAAATGCACACTCCTTTACCAAAGCACTCTATTAGTATAATAATTAGGTGAATACCATCTTAAGGATGGAGGAATTGAGCCAAATAATAAAATAATTAACTTGTTGCAGCTATTTAACCAGTGCTGAAATACAGCTAGGAATTTATGAGCTCCTAAATTTGGGTTTATTTTTCTAGATCATGCTAATTAAAATTTGAAGCAAGGATGCAGTGGTGAAAGACTCTGTATGTCATTACCAATCCCATGAAATATCTAGGCCCACAGGTGATTATAACTTTCGAAATATGCTCTGCCCATAATAAAAATGGATGGTTTAGGCATATTTTATGTCTAATCTTAGTCATGCACAGTTGTGATTTCTTTAAACCAGAAAACTCAAACGTCATCCCAAATCTTACATTCAGTTTGCCCAGTCCATTGGGTAGAATTACATATACTTGAGATGAATGTGAGACTTAATTCTTTCATATCCATATGGATATACATGTTTTGGGGTTGTTTTTCAATCAAAAGTTATCATCTATAGAAAACAAAGCATTGATACTGATTCCAGAAACAATAGATTAATTCTGGAGGAGTGCTGTTGTTACTTTAAGTTTGCCATTGCAATCATTTTTCAAGATTAACACATTTTTAATCTTCTAGATCTTAATTGTACAAAACAGAAATCTGCTAATTTTATTATTGTATTATTCCTTTCCTTCCTTCCAGTTCACTTAGTAGAAAACCTTTCCATTAGTTCATCTGAAACAGATAAATGAATTGCCTGGTCTGTGAACTAATGCTGTCTGTGACATCTCATGGACCTTGAATATTCTGATGACAAAATATTTTTATTCCCCAGGCTCGAGCCTGAGGTCCTAAATCTGGTTTTGTATTTGCTAATGTTGAGAGTCCACATTACAGTTTATTTATACAGATGGAGAACTCAACAAACACTATTAAATTAGTTTCTCTTTAAGATCATATGTTGGAGTCGATGAAGACTTTAAAATAAAATTTAAAAAAAAAAAAAGGAATGCAGGACTCAGTCAAAGCTAGCAGCTTTGTATTAGCCATGAAATGTTCTTAAAAGGATTTATTAGGATAGTTGTGTCTCAAACACTTTGTCTGTAATGCTCAGTCAGATGGAGTGTACACACAGCGAGGTGAGATCTTTTAAATCAAGCAGACATGAGTTGTCTTTACATGCCAAAACACAGGTGGGATTAAAGGAAACCCGAAATGTAACCCAAGTAAATGTGTTCAGGCACTCAGGAAACCCCAACAGTTTCATGTCAGAGAGGAATTATATCTCTTTAATTTACTGGATGTCCACCACACTTTGGCTCATTTAGAAAGCTCTGGTTTACCTGTACCTCAGGACTTGTAAAGCCTAGATACAGACATGAATTATTTTTGAGTCATTGTTTTCAAGATGAGAAAGTAAAAGACAACCTTTATGGGGGGTGTGTGTCAAATTTGGCAATAGTCTTTTTTCTTTTGTATGCAATGCAAAACATTTTAAAATACATGCAGTGTTTTCAACTCTGAAATACATGCTTTTCACTGCAATAAAGATCAATTACTATATAGAAAATGTAAAAGGCATAGCTAATACCCTGAGTAACTCTGACTTTAAGTATTTGTATTAAGAACATTTCAAATTTGCCTTCTTTATTCTGTACAGATTATCCAGAAAAGTGGTTTACTGGCAATTGCAAACACACTTATAGCCATTATAAATATTATAGCTGTTTATGACCAATGTTTTTCAGTTTTGGAATCTGTTCTGTAAATATTGAACAAACTGTAATGTTAATGTAAATTTTGTATTTTAAATTGTTCTTCTTCAGCATGTAGTCTTTAAAAATAATAACTTCCTTTGTTTGCAATTTACAGACAGTTAAATTTAGTTCCTGGACAGAAGGTTCTTTGATGTAAATTGTCTAAGACAGCTCATAATAACATTGCTTGGTGTTTTTCAGGCACAGTAGGGAAGGCACCAACAATACAAGCCAGTAAAAGTCCTGGGGGCTTTGGTGTTCAGGTCTCTGCAAATCAGAAAAACAAGCTGAATGACCCTGGAGGTGGTTCTTTCAGGTAAAAAAAGAAAAAATAATAATAAAAAAATGCAGCTGGGTGGTTGGGGGGGATCTGAAGTATAAAACAGAATTTAGAATTGGTGTGACACCAGAGGGCAGTCTTTTACAATAATTCCTGTCTTTTTTTTTTTTTCCCCTGGAATTGGATGGCAATTTTCATACTTAATTCCATTTTTTAAAAAAGGGAGGGGATCATGACATATCTTGAGGATTTTTCTCTTAAATGAACATTTTAACATTTAACAAAAGAGTAAATTCTATGGATTATAATAAAACTTCTGCTGAATGGAATTATGTGCACGAGGATTTAAAAGAAACTGTGGTTATGCTTTGGATTCTGCTGCTCCTGTGCAATGTGTCTGGCTGGGAATTTGGGGTTGTGAGGACAAGACCTTTGTGGAACAGCCCCTCCTGGGCCAGGGACAATCCCAGGGCCTGG
>NC_031780.1:18280254-18318620 GCF_001522545.3 Parus major | reverse complement strand
CCTGAGCCTGGGGATTGTTGGTTCTGGTTCCAAGGGAGGGTTTGGCTGTGTCTGAGCTTCCTTAGGTCATAGGGGCTCTGTGGGCCTCTGTAGGAATCAGGTGCTGCAAAGGTTCAGCACAGTAGCAGTGATGCACTGAGCTGCTCTTGCCAGTTCTTTATACTCCAAACTTTTATTTATATATATTTGGGGTATTTTTCCTTTTGTAGTTTTGTAGTGAAAAGCAGATCTTATGTTTCCTGCATTTCACTCTTGTTAACACCATTTTAGATGTGGTAAAATATTTGCTTTTTTTATTGAAAGACAAAATATTCCTAGATTTTAATTTTTATCTTTTTATGTTGCTCTGACATAATCAAACCACTAATTAATTTTCAGGTTTATGCTTTTTCAGGTGAAATAAAAGAGAATTTGTAGCTCTTTGAAATATCTCTGCTTTGAGGCATGTCAGTATTGTAACTAATAGTGGTAGTACTTAGTATTAATCTGGAAGCAAAATCATTCAATTTTTTATTTTCCAATGCTTTTGCCTCCCACTGAGTATTTAAATGAATTAAAATGTCTGTTGGGTTCAATTGTACTGTCTTAATAAGTATTTTTTATGTTTGTAAGCAACATGAGCATTTATTCTTCGTTAGTATAGCTTTCAATTTTACATACACCAAAAGGGACAGCGTTTTTTTAACTGGATGTTGTAAACTGTGCCAGGATTGATTCTTGCATTCACTTAGTTTATACATAGAATATATTAGGTTAGCTGGAATTGTTAATTTTCCCTTGGGGAGAAGCAAATGCTCAAGGCACTGATTGATAAATCAATAAATCTTTAGTGAGTTTGGTAAATAAGCTGTCAAGGGTGTATGTCATTTTTCCTCTAGAGAACAAATTTTAGTCAGAATTAATGTGTTTGTTTCCTTACATTGTTTTCTCCTTCAAAATAGTAAGACACAAAGCTGCATTTAAATAAGTCCATAAAATTGCAAGGATTTATTAAACAGCAGCAAAGATCAAGCTTTTTCCTGATATCTTAACAAAGAATTCAGTTGTTTGCATATTTGCATTTCAACCCCTAACCTCTCCTGAGGACAAATAGATGTCTGACTATTAAGCCTAAAGGCACAGAGCTGGAAATCTGTATTAATCCTCTGAATGCTGACTAGTTTTCCTCAACATTCCCAGCGTGTGTGAAGAATGTGTTTTTAGCCAGAAGGCAAACTGGCATCTAAAGCAAAGCAAGAATTTTGAAAAATAGTTGTGTTATGTATAAATTTATTTTGCCCTTAGTGTTTTATTATTGCATATTTGTTTCATTATTTTACATTCTGCTTTCTTTAAAATAACTTATTTGAGCTTTTCACTCTTGTGAGCGAAGTGTTGGTCACTAGAAACAGAAATCTGAACTTCATTGTATGGTTTTTGGCTTGTTTTTTTCCCTCTTCTCTATTCTGAACTGTAGGAGATACAAGATGGAATTACATAAAAGATCTAGCAATTAAGAATTTTGCAGCTATGCCTTTAAGGTCAACGTTAATTAATGAACTGTAAGACTGCTCACATGAGTTCACTGTTACAGTAGCTGTTCTGCAATGTGAAGCTGTGCTGTGAAATTTTAGGTCACCTTTTTTGGTATTAAATTTATTGTTGCTGTATTTTTCAGAGAGAACTACATACAACCCCAGTTAGGTGGCTTCTCAACTCCGTTACTACCTAAGGACAGAAATTGGAATTTCATTTTTAGTGGTGGTTCTGTTTGTTTTGCAAGCAGAGGTCTAGACTTGGGTTTGTACCAGAACAGGCCAGCTTGAGGTTTCTGTAGTTGCAAGAAGCAAAAATCCCACTGAAGTCTGCCAGGGACCTGTGCATTCATCCACAGCTGCTGCTCATCACCTCCCCTGGACCCCTCAGAGTGACACCAACTCCTCCTGCTGTGGTGAAAGCAGCAGCCTCTCAATCAGTTCTTACCCACAGTTTGGGTGGTGGTCACTAAAGTGCAAACATTAGTTCCTGATGTTGAGCTAGAATAATTCCAGTTGCAAGGTCCAGCTTCCTGCTCGGAGCAGGTCTGGTTGGGTCAGGGCCTGCTCCATGTGTGCTCTGCATTTCTCCAAGGATGGAGGTGGATGTTTGTCCTCTTGTGTTATCCCACCACTTCCAAAGTGTGCTGAGCAGGGCTCAGAGCACTGCCTGGCAGGGCCAGAGGTGAGCAGATCTATCCTTTGGTGTGTGGCATGATGCTGTGTTCTGTTTGCCATTGGCTGCCAGGTAACCAGGTGCTCCTTCCTTTCTATGAAAGCCTTTTCTTTTCTGAAATGGAACTTCCAGGTTACATCCTGGAACCTGCCAGTGTCAGGTTTTGTACAGCCAGTGTGATGGAGTTTGTTTTCAGAAATAGTTCTGTGAAATTTCTGAGATCATTTGAAGCTGATTTTAGTATCTGTGTTTTATTCTGCTGTCTGGCTGCGTTTTGAGGTAGACTCTATGTGGAAATTAAAAATTTGTTTTCAGACCTCTTGCATAGCCAAAAAAACCCTAACTCTTGTCTTTTTTCTTACTTTCATTTTTAAAAATAAATGTTTAACAACATAAGCAAAGTAGCTTGCCCTTGAAGTGGTAGAAAGCTAATGTGGATGTTAAATGGATAACTTTAAAATTTTCTTCTTAAAATGCCCTTGAAGTTTGTTTTTCCAAATGAATATTTCAAGCTATAAGAGGATTGTGTTTTTTCCATATATTTTAAAATAAAAAAAAAATGCTGACCAGAAATGTGGCCTGTTCTGTCAGCCCTTTTGCCTGTCAGGGAGAAGATTCCACATAGACTGTAAATGAATTGTGTGGCAAACAATATTAGGGAGACATTCCAAATTCTAACATGAAAGCCAGAATAAACATTATAATTAATGTGTAAATGGAATCTATGCCATTATAAAGTATATCACAGTAGTAATTACAGTAATTTCAAGTCACCATTTTTATGCCATGTGTTGTTGTGAATCTCTGATTGTGTGACCCATGGAATCTGTGGGATGTAGGGACTTTGTCCTGGTGACAGGCAATTTTCCTTGTAAGAGAGAGGGGAGTCAGTAGCAGAATGATGTCTCAATTGCTTTATGCATTCTGGCTTATTTTGGGAGCAGTTCAGTGTTGCAGTTTGGGACAGCAGTGGCTCAAATCTGACAAAGTGCACGAGAAAGAAAAACTGTGCAATCATGCAGTTACTGTTTGTTCATAAAGAAAATGACAGCAGGTTTTTTGATTTTTTTCTCAGTTTAAACAAAATCTTTGAAACCTTTCACAGGTAACTGTGCAAGTGCTTTGGGTTTTCTTGCTTATTTTCAGATAAGTTTTTTTTTTTTGTAATTGCATTAGTGTTTATAATGAAAATGAAAGGGAAAATTGTTACAAGAGGTTGAATAAAGGAGGAAGAATTGGACTCTTGGATCATTTTAAGATACAGTTTGTGTTTGGAGGGATTTTGAGAACTCATGCTGTCTTAAAAATACCATGTGTGTTGGAGTGTTAGATTCATCCTATGAGACTCAGAATTTAATTCAGTGAAAACCAGAAATATTTACTGAAACAGTAGAATTAGGATGGGCATAGCAATATATGCCAAGAAATATGAAATTGTTAAATACTGTGCTCTGATGAAAAAGGAAAGATAGACAGTAATCATCAGTCTAGATGACCACTGGATGGCATCTTTGTTCCACTGAATGACTTCTGAAAACTCACTTATCTGGGCTTAAAAGTTCACTTTTATAGGAAACTGTTCAGCAAAAATAGCAACTATCTTTATATATAAATGTATGTTTCAGTATGCAAACATTTTTCATTATGAGGTTCCTCGAAGTAAGGAAGAATATATGGATAAGGTTCTTCCTGTCAGGAAAAAAATATAATCCCAGCTGTGATAAATATATTTCTTATTCATCTTCCATGTAATACTGAAAAAAAAAAAAAGGATGTACTTGCAGTTTGTAGCTTGCAAGTGTAAGATGGAAGAAAATGATTCTGTGCAGGAGTTACAGTGATGGTCTTTGTAAGTGCTATTGCATTGGTTTCAATAATTTCATTGAAATCTAATTTGTGTCCAAAATACATGTCTGGTTTTATTTCAGAAAATATTTATTTCTAATGTGGTCACAGATCTGTACAGTGAATAAAACTTGGAGTAGCTAAACTGCTAAGCAGAAGGAAGGTAACAGATAAATGGTACTTCAGCTATGAAATAAAAGGAGAGAGAAGTATAAACATCTCTTGCAAGTTATGTCCTGAAAGTCAAGACTGCTGTCTTGATTTTTTTTGATTTATTTATTTTTAAATGGATGATGGCTTGAAGGAGGTGGAAGTTCCTCTGTCCTGGCAGCGTGCTGTGGAGGTACAGAACAGACTCTGGGTTGCTGCTGGCCAGCTGTGCCCAGCTGTGGCAGTGCTGCCTGGAGGCTCTGGCTGCTGCAGGGTCAGGGCCCGTGGGGTGTCACTGCTGCTTTTGTGGTTTGGTCAGTTTGAGCTTCACTTGGAAATTCTGGGTTCAAGTCTGTGTTCCAGAAACTTCTGTTTTTACAGAGTTTGTGTTGTGATAACTGCCTTGACAGGAGTTTGTTTTTCCTGTGGTGTGAGGCCTGCTGAGGATTTGGGCCTTGTGAGTCCTGGGTGATGCTCATTCTATTTCAAGCTTTGAGGTTTTAACCCAGCAAAATCTTAGTTTCTTTTTGACCTGTGATTTTTTATTTGTAGAATTACAGACTTTGGAGTTGGCCACTGAACATTTCAGTGGGTGTTGTTTGTGTGGTGTTGGGGCAGTCCCAGGTCTCTCTGTGTCCACACCGTGTCAGATGTAAAGGTGACAGGATTTAGAGATGTCTCCCCTAGGAGGGAAGGCTGAGGGAATCGGGTTTTTTCAGCCTGGAGGAGAGAAGGCTTCAGGGTGACCCAATTGTGGCTTTCCAGTTCCTGAAGGGAGCCTGCAGTGAAGATGGGGAGAGAAAATTTACAAGGGTGTGGAGTGGCAGGATGAGGAGAAATGGCTCCAAACTAAAAAGGAATAGGTTTACATTTGATGTTAGGAAGAAATTGTTCCCTCTGAGGGTGCTGAGGCCCTGGCACAGGGTGCCCAGAGCAGCTGGGGCTGTCCCTGCATCCCTGGCAGTGCCCAAGGCCAGGCTGGAGATTGGTGCTTGGAGGACCTGGGACAGTGGGAGCTGGCCCTGCCATGGCTGGGTTGGCACTGGATGGGCTTTTAAGTTTGCTTCCAACCAAAAGCATTCGATGATGCTGCAACACTGTTCTCAGGAATTTCATTTTAAGACAAGAAATCAAGTGCTTAACACTCCTGGAAATTAATAGAAGCTCATTTGTATAGAATTTTTCTGAAAAGCATTCTGAAATATTCAATTTTCTGCCTCAAGTGTTCAGCACATTTCTGCAGGTTTACGCAAATAAAAGTTCCTTCTTGACTTATTCCCACTAAAGAAAACAAAAGCAGTATCTATCAAAGCATAGTGGTCTTCCACCAAAATTGGATGTTGTAGTGCAGATAACAGGTAAAGGATGGGAGAGAGGGAGGACCTAGATTATGGATTTCTGGATTTGCCTCCTTTTTTTCTCAGACCTTTCTTGCAGTTATTGGTTTTTACTGTGGGCATTGAGCTTGTTACAAGTGACAAGTATTTTAGGGTGCATGGGACATGATGTATGAAACAATTTTTAAAAAACATTTTAAATTAAGCTTCGTTTCTTTACTTTATACAGTAATATGAGTCTGGACTTGAATGTTCTTATCCATATATATGTATTCTGAAAATAATATTCTCAAAGGTTGTGTAATCAGTACAGAATATGTTGAAATAGTGTTTCTGTCAATAATAGCTGTGAAACAGAATGTGCTAAATCCAGATGGCTGTTTCCACAGCTCTGACTCATACCTCAGACAGGTAGGAGGTAAAGATGCTTGGGAGATACCAGTATGGAAACTCAAATTTGTTTGTACTTTCTCAAGCTGTTGAAAAGGATGTTGCAGGGCCAAAAATGACCTGGGAGTTGCTATCATCTTCTCAAATGCAGCTCATTTTCCTAAAACTTGTTGACACAACTGATATTTATATGTTGCCAGAGAAAATACCAACAACATACTCAAAGCCACAGTTGGAACCCAGGTTTACCTATGAGCTCAGCATGGTCAAAGAATCTTCCCTGGCTGTTCCTGAAATTGTTTTGATCCCCATTTTCGTAGGAACTTGTGAAACTGTGCAGGATTAGAAATTCATAGTTTTGCTTTTAATTTCTGTTATTTTACCGTTTTATGCCTGGTTTTCTTTATAAAGAGAAAAGCCCAGTGTTAGTGGTGATCATTGCCTTCAGTTTCCTGATCAGCCTGGTGCCACTGATATCACTGACTCTCAGATGTAGACACCTCTGCCACACTTTCTGTTATCAGTCAAGTTTTCCAGCTTCTGATGTTTTCCTGACGGAAAGAGAAATACGTGGTGATGTTCTATGAAAATGGAGACACTGGGGGTTGTGTCTTAATTGTCCCACCCACTGGGCATGTGGCATGTTGATTTTACAAAAAATGAATTTATTACATGCAGAATTTGGTTTTATATGGCTTTTCTTTTTTATTGTAGAGATGACGACGACATCAATGATGTTGCCTCTATGGCTGGTGTTAATCTTAATGAAGAAAGTGCCCGAATTATGGCTACCAACTCTGACTTGGTTGGAACCCAGATCCAGTCCTGTAAAGATGAACCCTTCCTTGCTGCTATACCTCTCCATAAACGCATACTTGAAACGGGTGAGAAGCACATCCTTTCCTTCTGGGAGTGTTTCCTTCAGAGGGATGAGGTTCTGAGGAACAGAATATGCTTAGCACTTAAGATGGTTTTTTAAGCATTTGATTACATAATTTTGTATTTCTAAATTTTCAAGGTTTTTGTGATAAAAGTAACTTACCTCAAGCTGGAAATAAAATAGCATGCTGGTACTTTTAAACTTCATACTTTCCCTATTTTTTTTTATCCAAGGATCTCAAAGCTCTTTGCAAACATTAATTATTTCTCACAATCCTCCTTTACCTTTTACACACGAGAAGATTGAAACAGAGAGGTAAAGTAAGTAGTACAGGTCACAGAGGACACCTGTGATTAACATTTAACAGAATGCTTAAGTTTCCTGTCAAGATTTTCTTTCCCCATACAAACCAGTTATTCAGTTCTTAACACCTGCATCTATTTAAGTTCATAGTGATTTTCTTATGATGTGTTTTTAAAAACTGTGTTTATTTGTCGTGGCAAAAAAGTATGTTTATTTATTCTGCCATTTGAAAATGGAAATTAAAAGCTTTAGAAGAATAACTGTTCAAAATCAGTGATGTTTTAAGGTTAGGAAATATGCTTCTATAAAACAGAGTGTATTTTATAATACATACTTTATTAATATACACTATGTGGACTTAAATGTATAATTTTCAGCATAATTTTGCTTGTGTTTTCAGTGCCATCAGTGACATACTAACCTTCAATTATTTAAGGATGTAAATTGTATCTCTTTCAGACCTGTGCCTACATCACAAATTTTTAGGGATCCAATTCTCAGAGTTTTGAAGATAAGAACATAATGTTGTTGCAAATCAGCTCAGCTAGGTTTTTTTAAGTCATGTGGTTGCTTCTGAAATGTTATTTTTGTTTGTTTTCATTGAATTAATGGGAGCCTTTTTATATTGCAGTTGCAGGCAAGTTCTTCATTGACTTATTGTCAGACTTCACTCTTGTACTTAACAAAATGCCATTTTAAGTTCCCCTTTAGAGAAAGGAATGGTTTTGCAGGCTGTAGTGAGCTGGCTGTGAGGATGTGATGACAGCTGGGAGAGCATGTCCTGCCTTTTGGGACTGGCTTAGCACCACCTGAGACTGCAGCCAGCAAGGTCTTCATGAAATGTGTCTGAGAAACTGTTGGGAGGGGTGCTCACATAATAGCTGATACAGGTGTAAGAAAAGGAAAAGGCAGCAGACATAAAACTGTTTTAAAGAATGGGAAATCAGTAATGAATTTGCCACATAAGCCTTAATGAGCTGTCTGGCTGTAACAATTGCTGCACAACACGGAGCTGTAATTACAAGTGCAGGACTTACAGGAATCTGTACATACTTTAAGAGCCACAGAACCCATCACACTATTCATCACTGCCTTTTGGGGTTTGCTCCTCTGAGGAACAAATCCCTATGGCTGTTTTTGAAGCTTTATTGGCTTTGATAATTGAAATGAAACTTTCAAAGCTTTTAAAAGCAGCTGCAGGGATTTACTTCTCAAAAGCAGTGAATCCAGAAGAGCGGCCACTCCTAGTGATCTCCTGCAGCCACTTTTAGAGCTTTATTTTGGTTTTACATGAAATCTTTTATAGTTTTGGAAGTGGCTGTGGAGTTCAGAAGTGGCTACTATCTAGGATCTATGGCTCTTGAGGAGAGAATTCCTTCAGCTGATTTTGAAGTTTTAGAAGCTGGGTTTTCACTGTGTGTGGCCAGATTTGTTGTTTGCTTAGGACCACACACAAATTTAGTAATTTGTGCTACTGGGCACTTAAAATAATGACATTGTGAGTTCATGACAAGACTCAGTATTGCCATATGTTGCTGTGACAACACCGGGACTGAGCAAAGTGCCTGTGACCTTCTTGAGCACATTAGGAAAAAGTCTGTTATGTGAGTCCTCATTCTTCTGTTTTCATTGTGCCTGTTGACAGTGAGATAAGGTACATTGTTTCTTCTTACTTTTGCCTGAATATGACTTAAACAGATGTTATTTTCCACCTTTAGGTCTATTCATATTTAATCACTTCAGTTTTAGGGCAGGGTTTTAATGTTTTAGTAAAAGAGAGTTTTGTGATGTGTACAGTATTAGGAAACTGCTTGTCTCCTTTCTCAGAAGCTAGATCTTTCAAGTTTTCTGTAATATTAATCTCCTCCTCTCTTTTCTGAGTAAGAGCTCTGTCGAGCAACTCAGTAGTGTTCCCCAAAGGCTGTTTCAGAGATTGTGCTTCCATTCACCAGAGCTGGAATATAAACTGCTAAAGTGAGAGCAGATGCTCTTCAGACTTTGGCAGTAACCACCAGCCAGATGCCTCAAAGTCATAGTGAAAGAGGTTTCTTAATATATTGTATGTTCTTATCTGTACTTGAGCTTGGCAGTGTTATGATCCAAAGTTTATTTTAAATCTGAGGGACTAATATTGATCCATTTAAATGGGAGAAGTAACTGAAAGGTAATTAATGCAAAGATATTCATCCACTTCCCACATGCTTCCTTATCCAATTTTGTATCTAGTCATTTTGGGCTGGTAATCATTGCCATTTGTTCATGTAGGAAGGCAAGGCTGTGACTGTTTCAGATTGTTCCTTGATGCAAAATCAAAAGTGGGTATTTCTCAGCATATAATGTATTTCTTTTGTTATTCCACTCGGAATCATAAAACTTTAAACCCTGATCTTTCTACATGACAGCATAGCACAATGAAACATATACAAAGGCTTTTGTTTCTCTTTTTGGGAAGTTGAGAGGCAGAGGTTGATATTCATCATGCATGTGCATACTAACTCCTGACACTTTCTAGGTCTTTAACTTTGTTAGTTGAATGAGTTTCTTCAGAGGGGCCGGTAAGCTGATTAGACCCTCACAAATAAATAATGCTGAAAAATCCTTGCTTTTCCACATGGTTTTATGGGAACAAAGCAAGAAAAATAACCTTCATAATTTGTAGTTGTTTCACTTTTGTTCATTCTTAAGTCACTTCTTGCTGGGTGAAAATGCTGAGTTAGGTTTTAGAAGCTAGTTTTTGACACTGAGTTTTTGCTGTTTACTGAATGATGAAGCAACAGGCAACAAGTAATGAAGCAGGTTTTTAAGTGTGACAGTTTTCTGTAGTTCATAACCATCTTGTGAAAATAGAGATTTCTTGGCTTCAATTCCTTGATAACAGCATGGTTTCTGAGCACAGATAAGAACGAGGCTGCACTGCATTTTATATTAAATTTTAGTGAAAGATAGCAGGACACAGTGAAGGATGGCATAAAACATGACCCTTTTTGTAATGTCTGATAACTAAATCCTTGGGAAAATGGAACAGCTGTCTCATGTACTTTCCTGGGAACTTGGTGGTCTCTCAAACCTTCACTGGGGGTTCCAAAAAACTTTGCTTTGTATTTTGTAAACAGCAGAGCATGATACCTTCACAGGCTTCGAATCTGCAGCAGCTTATTAATTCCCACAACTTTTAGCTCTAACTGATTTCTTCTACAACCAGGTGATGCCATTTTGCCTTTATTAACTCTCCCTAAAATGTCACAATTTGTGGTGAACCCTAACCATAAATTAACTGTCATAGTGCAATACTATTTAAGTAAGAGTTTGGCATACTGTATTCTTTGACTTAGATGGTTCCTTTCTCTCTTACTTTTCACTTTTTGTGTTCTTCATCACATTTTTCTACTTCAGTTTTATTGTTACAAAGCACTGGCTGAATAGAACAGATGTGGCATTCCAAGAAATACGGGACTGGTTTGGCCACATGAATCCATTTTGAATACTGTTCATCTTGTTATCTTCCAAATGATTTTAACTTAAATACATATCATAGGAATTTATTTGAGAATCAGCCAAGATACTTCTATTTCACATTCATTCAGAGTTTTTTTACATCTGCATTAAGAAATCAGATTGTCTGTAGCATGGTTTTACAAAATGCTATGTTTATTTGTTTTATTTTATAAATATTTTATTTTTACCTAGCATCAGTATCAATGTCCTTTGGAAAAAGTCTGTTACACTGACTTAGCATACATCTACAATATTTCCCACCACAGATGTAGTTCAAGATTCTCTTGCTTCATATAAATAATTTTTTAGTCTAGGAGACACATAGTGGTGCATTCCAGTTATTATAAAGCTTGAAAATGTGCTGATGAATCCAGTTTCTCCTAGTTCAGTTAGTTATATGGCCTACAGTGTTCCTTAAAACAACTTCAGAGAAGCTTGGCTGGTTAGGATTGAGCCACTGTTTCTGTCAATATAACAGTTGTATGGTTAGGCTCAACATAATTTATAGATTTACCTTGCTGTTATTTTACATGTAAAATATGTTTTTAATTCTGTCTGATGAAATATTGATCATTGCTCTGCCTTGATTCTTTCTTTGTTCAGCCCCGCTTGAATTGCATGTCTGCTGTAAAACTGCATGTTAAAACATAGAAATAGCTTATCTGTGTTTTCTATATTCTGAAGTGTATTGAATCCACTGTGTGGCATTGCTGTGGCAGCAGTTGTGTGCATATGTATATATATTTTATATATATATTATATATACATTATATATTTTAAATATAGAATTTGTGTGCTTTAGAGGGCATTTTATATTGCTGAACCATGTGAAAACCCATAGGGGTACCCTTCATGGAACCAGGCCAGGTGATTTCAGCCTCTATTTAAAGCATTTGTTATTAGCTCAGTAAGTCTTTTTCATCCTCCTTTTCTGGGTTTGTTTGTCAACATTTGTGTTCATGTTTGAATGAGATGAAGCTGTCCTATTGATGACTGCTCTTTCATATCCAGAGCAGCTCTCACATAAGAATATAGTTATTTCTGTGGTTGCTTTACTTTCAAGGGCTTTTACAGCTGCTTCCATTGCAGTGGTTGTGTGTTCTGAAATTCTGAGCTCTCTGATTACGTGTTAATATAATATTTTGTTTTCACTGTACTTTTTGTTAATGTGACTTAGTTGTTTTCACTGCTGACTTTAAGCTTTCTGTCCATAAGTTGATTTGTCTTCAAACTGAAGTACTGGTTTAAGTATAATTTTTTCCATCAGCATCTTTCTGTCAGGATGATCTCCGTGAATGCCTGTGGACATAACTCTTGATTGTCTTTGGGGATTGCTCTAACACTTACCTGTTCATAAGTGTAGCAGATTGAAGTCATGCACTGTCCTAAGGACAAGCTTAGTCTGCTTGAACTGTACCTACAGTGGAGTTCTCTGGATTCTACTTGCTTTTTCTCAGGGAACAAAAACAGTCATGTTAGGTATTGTATAATCCAAATTGCAAGTTATTGTGCATGCCAAAAGCATGGACTTTCTCTAGTTCCTGTAAACTTCAGTCTGGCACTGCAGAGATGTGGCAGGTGTAGAGATGTATCCTCATCCTGACATCTGGAATAGTTCTGTAACTTGGGCTTTTTTCATTAGTATAAAACAAACAATTTGCTAGAAATTGTATTTAGTTGAGAAGATGTGTGCTGCTCCCAGTTTGCTAATTAATGTCCATAGTTGTGAGAGTTGTTTCTTAGGCTGAGATTGGAGTTTAGTGTACATGTTCAGTAGAGAATTTGGTTTTAAATTCCAGCTGAATCAATTGTAAATGTTACAATGTTATAAGACAATGATATTTTATTTACATTTATTATTTCCTTTTCAAAAAAGGTGGGAATAAATTCCCATCCTAGTATCAGCAGCAGTGTTGCCAAATAAACATAACCAGTAAGTACTTCAGCAGAATGTTAAACCCTATTGTTGTTCTTTCTTTAATAGGTCCATGATTAGACTTCCTGTTTTACAAGATGTCCCAACATGTGTTGGAATGGTAACTTCAGTACCACCTGAGAGCTTGGAGTCTGCCTTTCTGTGAAAGGTAGGGCAGCTTCTGTTCAATATTTTTTGTGTATTTCCAAGGTTTTCTTTTTATTAATCTTATTGGCTCTGCAACACTACAGAATCTGAGTTATGCTTTTAGCAGTATCACCTTTAGGTGTCAGAACTGATGTTATTTCATCAAGCAGTAATTTCTCAAAATAAATATGATTAATTTAGCTATGTTTAAACTATGATTATTTATGAGGAAAATGATGCTGTTTCTTCAGGCATCATTTTCAAAGGTTTTACTCCAGCTGAACTGAGAGCATGACCGTACTACTTGGTCTCAGAAATATTCAGAGAATTCGAGTTTTGTTTTCACCATAATAACTTTGTTTTCACCCAGTTTTCATTCTGTTTTGTGAATGTAGTGAAGCTCCATCTTTAAAAGGTCTTGCTATTTCTGGAAGGCAGTTCTGGCCTTCAGGGCCCACCAAAATATGTTACCCAGCCTCAGAATAAATTTGCATCTGGGAATTGAACGGCTTAAATTTCCAGGTCTCTGCAAAGGAGAGCAAAATTAAGATCATCATTCTGTGGAGATGCATTCTCTACCAGATTAATTTATAAAGTCCATGGATGTAAAATAAGAACAATAAAAAGAAAACCTTAGAGAACCATTCAATATTGCAATAAAGCTGACTTACATTATCCCTGTAGGCAAACTCCATGCTCTAGAGGTGGTGCTAATGTCCCCAGCACTCAACACATGTTGGAACATCTTTGTGGAGGAGGAAGTCACTGATCAGTGAGCAGCATCTTCAAGGATCGTTTAAGGGGGAAAAAGTAAAAGGTAATATTTTTAAAAATACGTTGGAATGATTGTTCATTATGTTTATTTGGCAATCCTGCTGCTCATACTAAGGTTGTAGTGTTTTCATTTCTTAAAATTGCTGAGAAACTTCATAAACTTCCTTCAGTCTTTCCTTCTCCCACGAGTTTGAATTGTGTTTGCCAGCCTCCTTCACATTGCTGAGTTTATTGCACAGAAGTCCAGAATTTACCATAACTCCTTGGCAGTTTGACACTTTTTTCAATGGTTATAATGCAGAGAGGGTTAATCTGTGGTTTAACCAGTTTTGCAGTCCCTTGTGTTAAATAAGTCAGAGCCAAATATTGAACTGGTACGAAGACATTCTGCTGCTAACCAAAGGATATTTGTTTTCAAGGAAGCAGCTGCAACACAAAGTTGTGCCAGATGAGGTACCACCATCTGTTCGTGCACACAATAGTGTGGAAGTGCAACTTTAATATAAACTATCATAAACTAAAGCTATTTTGACAAAATTAAGTGACTGTGTCTGACCTGGTTAAATTTTTCAGTGGTGGATCTGGTGATGCTCTATTTGGTATTAATGAATGTGGCATGATGTCCTGATCTTGGCAGTTTTAATTCTAATCCTGGCCATACACAGATGAAGGTCCTGACATTTTTGAAATTCAGGTTATGATCTTTGGTCTGCTCTTCTGGTATCCTTTGAATTTCCTGGGTTTTGTGCATATCCTCCCTGTCTGACATGCCCATCCTGCCTCCTTAGACAAAGTCTCACATCTAACTAGTCTGCCTGGCATCAGGCTTGTGGTGACAACTGTGATACCTGTTCTGATTGTGGTGTCAGAGATGGCTTTTTTCTTGAGAAAAAATTGTCAAAATGTCTGTGCTGTTCACATAGTTTGCTTTAAAAGAATAGAACCACATAGGCAAGTTATTATACTTGGTATTCCTTTAAATCATGTGGATGTGATGGAGAGTGTGTTCTGTTCCTTGTGAGAACTATGCTATAGGATGCTGGCATCTGTTTGTCATCTCTGACATTCTTACAGGGGTTCTGCTCCATCTTTGTCTTACCTGGTGTACTGTCATAATCATGTATTTATGGTGTTTGAGCCTGAGGTCCTCTCTTGGTTTACTATTTTGAGTTTAGCTCAAGAAACACATTTGTCTACTCTGCATGAAAACAGATAAATCCCCAACTAACAACTTCTCTGTTGTTTTCTTAGGGACTCCTGTTGGTGTCATTGCCATATTAGTTCTTTCTGGTCTGGTCCCTGTAAAAATCTCTTTTGATTTGACACTCTAGTGAGTAACCAAGTACAAAAGGCATTTAACTGTTATTCATAAAAACAGTGAACATATTTTCTAGTCCTCTGCAGTCACTCTGTTTGTTCTTGAATGTTCCTGAATGTCTTTGGACATGCTTATTATGCTGTATTTTTTGTTTTGGGAAAACCAAGATGAAGAAGAAAAGATCATGTAACTGTAATCTGTGTGTTATTTGACTTGTTGAGACCTGCCTCTGTTCCAGTTCTCATCCTCTCCTCTGTCTTTAGTATTTTCCTCACACTGTTCAATTGCTGCAGCACAGATTACTGGGATTATAGGGTAGGATGTGGAGCTGTAGTTCTCAAAGACTTTGTCCTTCAATGCTTCCTTTTAATGACTTCAGCACCCTCCCTTCTTTTAGTATACACACATCAAATGGCACAACAATAATCTTAAGGTTGAATTATTTAAAGAGGAGGAACTAAATATCAAACTTAAGGATATTGTCTTTGCTTAACACTGAGATTTTGATTTCTTCTAAAAGAAGTTAGGTGAGACACAGGTTAGTTACAGAAGAGAGCAGGGAAACAATTAATTGTAGTACCTTATGTTCCTTCAGAGCTGATATTCTTCTGTCCTTCCTGATCAAGCTGCAAGCCTTCCTTGCTGTCACAATTCCAAGTGTTCTCTGTTCCTAGATGCACTGTTTATGTGTGTATGCTTCCATGCTCTGTGGCAATTCCTTCCATTTTCCAAGCCTCCACATACCTGTGCAGAATGTTGTTTGGTGACTAGCTGGGTTCTGTTAGAGACAAACCACCAAGGGTAATAAAAAATACTCTTTATGGATGATTAATAGCTGCCTTTCAGCTGTTTAATTATCTAGCTTAGAGAAAGAATTTTGGACTGGATTGTCTGGTTATATATACAGTAGCACAGACCTCTTCTCAAAGTAGTTTTTCTTTTCACCAAAAAGCATGAAGTGTGAGTGAGTTCCCAGACTTGCCCATTGCTTGAGACTTTAGAGAAGTGGAGGCCTTTTGCTGGTCAATCTTATATGACTTCATTAAAAAAACACAAGCTGTATAGGTAGGATAATGTAAGATTCTTGACAAATTCTTTCTCTACTTGATGAGAAAGATTGATTTTTTTGTCCTACTCCAAATCCTATGAACTGTTTTGAATCAGCACAGGAAATAGGATGAGTCCATAGCCAGGGTTACACATATATTTTTGCATGGATACAACTATTTCTCTGTCTCTGTTGTGTTAAAATAGTTACACCCATGCACCTCTCTAGAGTGGAGATATTCTGCTTGTTTTCTGTTGATAAGAAGAAAGTGTATTAAAATTAAAAAGTAAAAGTTTTAAATAAACAAAAAGGTTGCTTTTGCCAGCTGTGCAGTTAAGTTGTGGAACTCTTTGTTTTACAATGTTGCAGATTCAAAATGTTACTTGAAAAATTAATGTAGAAAGCATTCTGTCCTGACCTAATAGATAAGATGCTCTAACAGGACAGGACAAGACATAATTTTAGTGCCCAGTGAGCACTACACATTTTTTGTTTTAATAATCTTCTAGCAGCATCTCCTAATATTACTGTTAGAGAAAGGAGGATGGACTCTGTTACCCAGTGTAGGTTTACTTAACTTTTTATGCAGTTATATAAATACATAAGTATTTATTATAGTATAGATTGTACTGAAAAAGTTAAATCCACTAGAGTGCCTGAAAGATACTTTGAATGGTTTTCTGCTTGTGCATTCACACTACAGAGCTTGAAAGTCTCAGTAGAACCTTTGCTAAAATAGTTTGATTGTCATTTGTTTCGGAGGGAGCAGGAGAAGACAATATTAAAAATTGTGTAGCCTTTTATTCAGCATTTTTATTCCTTTAGGTTGCATTACATGGCTGGTTATATTTTTTCCCTACTGTGTCTTGCACTGAACATGGTATGTATTCTGAAGATTTTAATCTGCAAGTTTGGAATTGATTTTTAAAAAAATAACCAATGTTTGAACAGTTTCTCAGTTTCACAATATGCTTCCTGGGCAATCAGGCTGAGGTGGGTAATCCTGAAAAAGTGTAGGACAACTACTCCCAGCAGATCAGGAGTTCTCAGTAAGGCTGTCCAGTTTGTCCAGAAGTCAACTCATGAGTTAGTTGTTAAGCTCTGAGAGGAGGAATGGTTTTTTTACAAACAAGCTTACTGAAGTCAGGAATGCAGGATTTTCCATTGTTTTGTAAATAACAATAAAAAGTCATTCTCTGTAGAAGTGGCTGTTCCCCATGAAGGTGTGCTGGAAGTGTTGACCAGTATCAGGGACTGGTTTGCAGAACCTTTCCCTTTGCAGGTGGGGGTGGCTTGGAGCTGTTGTATCTTGGCCATCTGCCCCTCTCAGAGCTGGTTTGTACCTGCTCCAGGAGAGCTGCAGCAAATCTCCAAGCACTTGGCAGGGATTCTCTAGTTTGGCAGGAAACACTCCCTGGCCTGGGGCTTTCCTAAACACGCTCCTGGTTACAGCTTCCTCAGAGGTGCCTGCTCCAACCATTCGTTTGGGTTGGTTTTTGTGAAGGGGCAACTAACATTTTGTAGTTTCTCCTTTCCTCATAGTGTCTTCTAGCAGCAGACCAGCTTAGCAGTACAGCAAGTCAACACTGATTAAATTATTTATGCATTTAGTTAGTAAGACTTAAATTGAAGCTTTTATTCAAGGGACTGAAACCAGAAGGTTACAGCTAAAATTATCTTAGTGCTTCCTTTGCCTTGGATCGCTGGGTTATCTTGCACCCCTAGGAATCTCTAATTTTAATCATCAGAACTAGGAGTTGCTGTTTGCCTTACCACTGTTTAACAAGCTCTGCCTTCAGTTTTTAGTACTGAAAGTCTCTCTGGGGCACTGCTAGCCCCCCCAACACAACCCCAGGGTATTCTGAACCTAAACAACCTCCTTAATTTTTTCCTTTCCTGTGTTCTATCCCTCATTCTTTAGCTTAATATTTAGGGCTGGGTTTTCCCCTTGATAGCACTAGGAATGCAGCTCTGATGGATGACTGTGGGCTGAGGACACTGCTCTGTGGGAGACGTATCCTGTTCTTAAGTTCCACCTGATGAGGCTGGGAGAAGTGAGTTCAGTAATTGCTGTTTGTGTTTTTCAGGATATTGAGGCCTCTTAGTACAGTGGAGTTGTTTCCCCTTTGTGTTTAGTCAGCCTGACAGTTTGAATGGGACTGCTCAGCTTAGAATTATTAATACACAGACAAATTAATCAGACAAAGCTCTGATTGCTTTCTCTTGATTTAATGCCTTGCTTTCTGTGTAAGACAAGCTGAGTCTTACACAAATATTGCTTATCTCTCCCCCTCACCCCAGTTTCTTCAGACTGTAATTTCCAGAAGTTCCTGTATATTGTAACTCTTGAACAGAGTCTACTTAACCAGTCATGTTGTATTTAATTATATGCAATTGTACAGAGATTAAGGTGTTTTAAATGTTTCACTGCTGCATCTACAGCAGCACTATAAAATTGTCAGTTTCCCTTATGCTGGTGAAAAGAAGGAATAGAGTTCATTCTTAGAGAATTGAATAGAGTTCATTCTTAGAGAATTGAATAGAGTTCATTCTTAGAGAATTGAATAGAGTTCATTCTTAGAGAATTGAATAGTTTGGAAGGCTGCAGGAATTGAAGTGGTAGTGTTTCCAATACATTGCTATTCCTGATGGGGGACTGAGGCACAAAACTGTTCTGGTTGTTTTGGGATGATGTGGGAAGGGGCTTGAGCCTCAATTGTAGATGCAGTCCGAGGCACAGCCCAACACTTTGTGTGCTGTGGGCAGGAGGGAGTGGGGAGATCTGACCAGATGCTGCTTTGCTGCATTTTCCTAAATCTAATGGTATTGAATGAGGTTAAACAAAATCTTAAATAATGAATGTCTTGGATTGGAGGGGGATGGACTTCTCTTTCCATTTTTTGGCCAGCTGTAATGGCAGAAGGGGTCTGGAGCTAACGAGACTGGTTCCAGTTGGATCTTGGGCCAATATTTCATGCACAGAATTGAAAGTTCAAGAAGGTGCTCCTGGTGTTAGGGTGATAGGAGTGAGTGCTTCCTGCAGCTGGGCAAATAGACACTGATTATGCACTCTCACATTGCTCTTGAAGGACAACTCAAGCCCTAAATATGAGCTGTTTAACTGCTTAAAGCCAGTTCTTCAAGGTTTTTTTGTTTTGAGTATAAACGTAAAGAGATTTTATACAGGCACTCAATAATTTATCACATCAATAATCAGAGTCAGACCTGATGTTTTACAAATAATTTTTTTTATCTTTGATCTCAATCCTGTCAGTCCTCTTATAGTATAAATTATTGAAGTAACTTTTTGATTCTTTGAAAGCCTATCTGCAAAGACAGTATTTTTCTTCTGCTTCCCAAATAGGGCAGTATCCTCCTTAAGATTTGTTTCGGTTTTTGATCAATAAAATATAATTAAACTTCTAAAGTGCAGCAAAGTCAGTGACTTTCAGATATCTAAGCAGATGATAGCAGAATTTTCACTTCTTGAGACCTAAAAAGTTTTCAGTTACAAGATTTAGGTGCTTTCTTATTTGTGAAAAACAATCTTGTGCTACTGACACATATGCCAATATCAGAATAATATTGCTGAACAGTTTTTCTCTCAAGGTTTTTGGAACTTGTGTCTAAGCTCTGACTTTATAGTAACTGTTGCAATATCAAAAAAAATTTAAATACAATATAGTTTATTTGTAACAAAATATCCTAACACACTTCTCTGCATGCTCATATACTGTAGATCTTTATTAAACCATGATTGAACCAGGGTTTGCTATTAAAGCTTCCAGACATGTAATTAAGAATTAACATATAGGCAGACTTCATTGTGTTATTCTATAATGCTTGGCAGATTCAGAATTTGCACTTTGAGTGTAAATTTGTCCCTCATATTTCTCATGAAGGATTGTGTGACTCTTCAGTAGCATCTGGTGCCTCTGAGGATGTGCTGTGACTGAGTTCTGCCACAAAGAATTGAAGTTTTCTTTCAATCAGTCATCAATTCTTGTACCTGGTTCTGATGTAATAAAGATCTGGCAAGAGCACTTGAATAAAGAGTATGACCTTAGTTTTGTCTCTAAAAATATCAAAACTTGAATTCAACTGGAGAGATTGGTTAAAATTATAGCTTGGAGCATTGCTTTGCTCCAGCTCCCTTTTTGTTGTTAACCTTGATGATGTTTTTATCATAGCTCTAGGAAAAGTACAAAATTACATTGCTAAAGTAATTTTAAAGACTTGAGGCATATACTTGTTATCCAAAATGTCTAAATTTAAAAAATATATTATTTAAAAGCAAGCAACTCCTTTTTAAATTCCACATATGATACTTTTGACCATAAGCCTGCAAGTTAAGATTGCCACATTATCAAACTTAAAGTACATTGAGATGATCACCTAAAAATCAGAAAGAAGTTCAACTTTCTAAAAACAGAAGACAGGGGAAAGCACTCTGTTGATAGAAGTTTGTTTTTTTTTTTCTTTTTAATCTGAATTTTCTCCTTAGTTTCTGCACATATTTAAGTGTATATATTGTAAAGATCAGATGGTCCAATTAAGACCAGAATTCAGAATGCTGGGACCTAAATAAAAATATCAGTGGATGAAGCCCACTGTCCAATAACTTGGTTAGAAAAATGAGTAATAACATGGATACTTGTGTTTTGTAATACAATTTAACTATGTGTAGTATTTTAGAATATATATGTGTATATATAAATTTCTTACAAGTATAAATCATATTTCTGTTCTCACATCATTATCACTCTAGGGAATCTTGAAAAGGGAAGAGAAGCCTTTTCCTATTAACACTGGGGAAAGTAATTAAGCAGACTAGAAGAATATGTCAGGAGTTTCCTATTTAGAGATAAGTGTTATTTTCCTTTGATGGCAGACAGGATTCCAGTATGCTTCTTATAAATGAGAGTGGATGAAATTTTATGTATTTCATTTTACAAAATTCATAAATGAGAGCAGATCTCAGGAGGAGAAGTGGCAGTCAAGAAAAAAAAAACGCCACAAAACTAAGACTTTAATATGAAAACATGAAAATTAACAGATGCTAGCCCTGTGCATAGATTCAGTTTCTATTTGGCATTTTTTCTGAGGAGCAGAAAACTAAAAAGGAACAGGCTCTAAGCAGTGCTATCACAACATCTCATAGGTCAGAGGATTCAGCACAGTGGTGTGAACAACTGTGTATGAAAGTGCAACCAGGCCAGTATTGCCAGACTTCAATGAAATTGGTAATTTTTCCACCCTTGCCCCAAGTACAATCCAAGTATTTAAGGAGTGTGCCAAATCTTCGTGTAGTGTGCAGCTTTGGAATGCACCCTGCTTCTGACATCCCAAGCTAACAGGGTTTAGCTAATGTAATTTAGAGCAGGGAAGATGTGATGATGCTTCCACACATGATGAATCGTGTGGATGACAAGATGACTTTTTTAAAATCTTTTTGTAGTCTGGTTCCTTGATGCTAATTCAGTTGGGGGGAAATTGAATTATTTTCCCCTTATCCTGTTTTCCAAAGAATTTTAGCCTTAAGTGATTGAATATTCCATTTGCCTTTCTTCTTTCCCTTCAGGTCACTTTTGAGACACTTGATAAATCAGGAGCTAGATAGAAGCCTCCTCTGTGTGTCTGAGTTGAGGGAGAAATGAACCCATTTTTTCCTTTTCTTTGCTCTTCTGCATGGTTGGCTGCCAGTGAGCTCTCTGGCACAGACTGGCCAGGCTCAGGGTCTCTGGCTGTGCTCAGCTGGCATGCTGGACAAATCTGGACTGGGAGATGTGCCAGGAGATGATCTGAGGTGTGGGAGAGATGTCACAGGATTGTGCAGGAGTAAGGAATATGGAAGCACGTATGCAGGAGGACAGGGATCATCAAATCACTCTAGTCTCTTGAGCAAAGCTGGATCAACATTCAGTTCAGACTGGGTTGTTTAGGACTTTAATTGGCCAAGTCTTAAAAACTTGAGAGGTAGGACAGTCCACAATTTGTTTGTGCACAGTGTTCCATTATTTGTCTTCACAAAAGAATTCTTCCCTATAGCCAGTCAGGAACAGCTGTTTCAGTTTATGAATTTATTTTTCATTCTTCTTCCAGGCAACCTTAATAAAGGATCTGGTTCCATCTTCTCAATAAACTTTCCCTTAATTCTTCTTACTCCAAGAAAATGAGCCCTCATGTTCCTCTCATATAGGTTTTGTGCTGCAACCCCATGACCATCTCATTGATTTTTTCCTGGATTCAAGTTTTTTCAAGCTTTCCTTGTGCTGGCTGACCCAAGTGTGCAGGATTGTTAATGTGGGCTGAGTGAAGAGGAGTAGTTGCTTCCCTTGGTGGGTTGGCTACCACTGATTTACTGTTTTTGCTGTAGGTACAACCCAGGGGTGCCAGGTGGAGTGCTGGGACCTGGATAACCCTGCTGTCCTCCAGGCTCTCTGTGCTTCCCATGGCTGCTGCTCGCCCCAGCCCATGGCATTGCAGAGTCCAGGCTCAGGGCTTTGTACTTGTCCTTCAGGAGTTCTGTCAAGTTCCTCTGGTTTCCCTGGCCAGGTCCTTTCCCTCTGCACTGCTCAGGGTGGTGCCATCTCCAGACTTGGAGAGGCAGCTTTGTGTCTCACCCCCAAGGTCCCTGAGACACCCATTAAAAAGGGTAAGTCCCAGGGTGGATTCTCGAGGGACTCTATGGCCTCTGGGTAGTTTTCTGGACTTGGGAATATTATGTTGAGGGATTTTAGGAGAAGGAAGTTATGGGATATTGCAGAGGCTAATGAAGGACAAGAATCTTGAGGTATCAAGTATCTCAGAGAATGTGGCATTGATTATTTATGAATTTCTAAACAGTTAAAGGGACAAGAAAAGTCCTATAATGGTTGACTTTACTTAGAATAAAATTCTTTAAGATTACAAAGACCTTTATTGTGGTGAAAAAAGAAAGGTGGCAACAGTTGTTGTTCTAAAAGGAGTGTATGTGTTTTCAGGTCAGTTGGATAGCTACAGTTACAGTGAAATTCAAAGAACTGTAACAATTACACATTCTCACCCTTACCTAGAATAGGGCAGAATTTTCCATCTCCAAGCCTCTTTCCTGGATATTAGTTAATGAAATGTCCTTTTCTTGCATTTTATCTTTCAGACTAGGCTTTTCTGACTGATGGCTTTGCTTACACGTGTTTGCATAGTAAAATGGTGCATACTCAGATAGGCCTCAATATTGCCAGTCTGACTTGGAGGAATTTCTCCTGCCCATAGGAATCATCCTCCCAACTTCAAGGACTTCATTTGCCTCGGTGGCAGTTGCAGTGTTGGGATTTAATGCGTGTGTCTGCTTCCCATTACACGTTCAGCTTTCAGCAGCCCGAGCGCAGCTCCAGCTCTATTACACAGAACAAATTGGGCACCAAGAAAGGTTTAATTTATTTTCTTCCCCATGATAAAGCAAAAATTAGTTAAAAATCATATATACATCTTGCTGAAATCCTTAAGGTAACATGTAAGATAGGGAGTTGGTGATTAAGTTAAAGAGGTAACGACTTCAAAGAATCCCTGAAATGAACATCAGCAGTAGCTGGAGTAGAGAACTGTGCTGGGGAGTGCAGTGGGGCTGTGGTCCAGCCATCACTGCAATGGGCAGATCCTGCTGGGATGGGATGGGATCCATGGGATGGGATGGGATCCATGGGATGGGATGGGATCCATGGGATGGGATGGGATCCATGGGATGGGATGGGATGGGATCCATGGGATGGGATGGGATGGGATAGGATTCATGGGATGGGATGGGATCCATGGGATGGGATGGGATGGGATGTATGGGAGGGAGATCCCGCTGGAGAGGGAGCCAAGGGGAAGGGAAGGGGAAGGAAAGGAAGGGAAGGAAGGAGGTAAGGCACAGGGCAGTTGCCTGCTCCCCCCTGCAGCAGCCCCACCCTGCTCCTGGGGCCAGCAGTGCTCTCAGGTCCCACATGATCTCTCCAGATGTGGGATCTCTTCAGTGGGATGGTTTCTTGCTCTCAAATTTAGCCAGGGAAAGGTAGGAACTCCTTGCAAAGCAAACATTCACTCTCGTGCAGCCAAGGTCGGTGTTTGCTCAGGGACCTCTCCCCAGACAAGGATTCCTCTTGCTGTTGTCTCTGTAGGAAGCACTTCCCAAAATAGTCACAAATTTCCTGTAGTGTTTGGCATAACCATTCACGTGTCCCAGCCAAACCACTTTTGAAAGTCTTGTGTCCATTCAGTGGAACACTGACTCAGGGTAATTATTCTTTTGTGGTGAGTCAGCACCAATGGTCCATACAAAATACAGCTACCCATTTTTTTTCCTGTGTAAAATTCATATATCTGTGCATGCACACAGGAGTTTTCTGTCCAGAAAACTGCCCTGCTGGGACCACATATGCCTTTGTAGGACTGTAGTTTAAGTACATATATTCATATACCTATGAATTTATACCCAAAACTTAGTAATTATTTTGATGAGTTTAGGAATCCTTAAATGTTACCCATCTTTTCTTCTGTAGTTTGGATGGTTTTTTTAAATATATAAATTCATTAGACTGTAGAATGTTTGCTTTCCTTACAAACTCAGCTAGAAGTATCAAATGTCCAAGTAACCATGAATATGTGTTGGGGGGACAGCTGGTGTTTCTAAACAACTCTTTTTCATAGGATTTTAATTCTTTGCCTTCAATTAATAAGTTTGTTTTTTCCCTAAAGAATTTCTGTTATTGGTACTATGCCAGTGGTGTAAGCTAAAGGATGCAACAGAATGCTTTGGGCTGCACCCTCACCCTTCTGACATTGAAATTCATCTGCCTTAATGCTTCTGAAAATAAAGGAATTGGTTTTTCTTACATAGAACACCTGAGAACTCAGATTGTCTCATACACTGATATGCCTAGGTTTAATGTGCCAGGCTAAACTTCAGCAAAGTTCTTAAATGCTTTCAAGTGTTAAAGAAATTCTCTGATCTCTCTTTTAAATGTGTAGAGTCTCACCCTTTTCAGGGGTCATGAATGTGTCACCAAAGCCACATAAATACACTGCCAGGGAATTTTCTACTCGGGAAAACGAAGTTGTGATGTCAGGTCCTTCAGAACATTGTTTGTGTTTTGTTTTTTTTTTTCTATGGGGGGTAAGCTAATTCTGTTTTGTTTTGTTTTCTTGCTTTAGCTAAAAAACTAGGAATTACTGATGTGCCAGCTGAGGTCGTTACTTTTATTTCCCATGCAACACAGAACAGATTAAGAACAGTGATAGAGAAGGTGACAGTGATAACCCAGCACCGGATGGAGTCGTACAAAGTAAGTGAGCCCGGAGCGGGTTTGTGCTCCCAGCACTGGCACGTTCTGCTTCGTGCTGAGAGCTCCCCTGGACTGCAGGTTTGTCTGAGCAAACATGATGGGATGGATGGTGGCTCTGCCTGCCAGCTCTTCTCCTCCTCTCTGGGAGAGTTTGGGTGTGGAATTGTCTCTGTCTTTCTGTGCTGAAGTGCCTGGCGTGGAGCGTGTGCTGAGCTTTTTCTGCTCGTGGATTGTGACTTAGATCTGATTCCTCATAGCTCCTTTTTTATCCAGGGTATTCAGGAATTGGATTGAAATTGCTTTGGTGTTTCAGAATCCAGAGTAACTTTTCTGGATGTGAGAAATACTAATATTTTACAAAAGTTGCCAATATATGCCTTAGCAACCAAATAATTCAGCTGTACATTCTTCACTGTAATTAAACAGGATTTTTCTATTAAAAAAATATTAAAGGTAAAATGCTACTGATTCTTTTGTTAGTGATTGTATTCTTGAAGAAAACTGAAACAATTTTGATTATCACAAATCAGGGGGAAATTTAAATAAAGATCTACAAGTCAGTTTGAAATTCAAGTGAATCAAACATCTTTATTGATATATTTGAAATATCTTTTCCAGTAGAAGTAAGATGCTTGTTAGTTACTATAGTTGTTAAACTGGTGTCAAAGGAGGGTGGCAATAACTAGTTGTGTGATACCTAAGCTGTGTTTAGATTTCTTTAGCATATATATACATTGAATAGCTCTGGTTTAGTTTTTCCTTGGTTTTGTGGTGTACTTTATATTCCTGGAGTGGCAGTTAGATCAAACAGCTTGGGACTGTGTCTTAGCCCAGCTGTTTCCCAAACCTGGGGACCCCATGACCTGAGTCAAGGTTGGACTAATTCTGTGTGATATTTGCAAAAATAATCAGCTCTGGGATCTGTGACTACAATCAACATCATTGTGATAGAAAAATGGATTAAAAAAATAAAGTCCACTCTTATTGCCTACATGTAGATATTTCATTGCAGTTGATGGATATATTCTACTATGTTAGATTAAACATAAAATATCCTTGTTTACTGTCAGTGTTGTTTATTATCATCAGGAGTGTTAAATCCCTCCTTCCTTCTCTCTAGGATGGTGTCTGAGAAGAAAAGAGTTTGCTTAGACCATGTTAAGCCAAAGAAGCATTTAAAACAATATCTAAAAAGATCCATAGGAAAAAAAATCCTGTTGCCTCTGACTGAAATGTAGCCTTGTCATTGTATTCTGTAGTTTTCTTGGTTTATGCTATTTGATTTCAAAGCATGGTTGTCAGAAAGGAAAACATTAAGTGGATAAATGGGCTGAAAGTAATGTGGATAGCTTATTTTTCTGATGTGACATTCTGAGTGTTCTTCATGTGGCTCATGCCATAAACTCTCCTGGTTGCTGTGTGCTAGGAAAACTTGCATGTTCTTAATTGTCTTAAGCTGCTGTTTTAATTGGAGTTAGAGGCTTATTTTCTACTTGAGTTTTTAGCTTTAATGCTTTTATAACGCTGCATCTTGAGAAAGTCTGTTACTGGTTCAAGATTAGTACAAATGCAGGAATTATAGGTTATGAGCCTGGTTATAAACTATAGCTAGGATTATTCAGTAATAAAGTTAAGCATTTTAGATGTTTTCCATCATTAAGTCAGTTGGTTTTACTTTTTAACTCTTTCACGTATCTGGTGCTGATAAATCAATCTTTTTTTTTTTTTTAATTGCTCAGATATTAATAAAATTATCATATTCTCACTGCATTATTTACCATAGGCTGGCTTCATTCCCCGAGCCTAAAAATTAATAATATTTTTTTTTATTGTTAGTAAAATGGAAAGATTTTAATGTGTAACACCTACAGTCTTTAAATGCATGGTCTGGATAAAGTGCCTGTTTCTCTGAAGGCCTGTGTCTGTTTTACAGGATGATGAATGGTATGAACAAGCCACGGATGTCCGATCACAGCTAAAGTTCTTTGAACAGTTGGAGCGTTTAGAAAAGCAAAGGAAAGATGAACAAGAGAGGGAAATTTTGCTGAAGGCTGCCAAGGTATCACTTCTACTGGCTTTTTTTTAGCTACTTAACAATCCATAGCCTTCAAACAATTATTTCATTTTGTGATATGTGTTTCATAAGCACATTTTGTTTCTTACAAAAAGAAAGGTGCTGTTGGTTTGGCATCACACCTTGAGCTCGTGAGTCAGGCTCTGATCTGTGCTGACTCCACCTGCCTGGGATGCCTCTGCCTTTTCAACACACAGCTCCAAATCTGATGAGTTCTTGAGAATCCAGGAGACAGTGGCTAACACTTCCAAAATAATTCTGTGAAATGATTTTTATGATTGCCTTTCAAATTTAATAGATACCAAGGGTTTCTGTGCTGCTGGAGAATTATAGCCTACACTTCTGGTCTTTAAACAAATTCACTAAATTCTGATGAACTTTTTTAGAGGCTTTTTACTTCTTAGTTTTTTACACTTTGTTTTCAAACAGTTTTGTTCATTTGTTCATCTTCATTTAAATGTGTTCCAGTCTCTCCTCTATAACTGCAGTGTTTGATTGATTCATGCCTGTCTCCAGTTAACTGCCAGTGCTCAGGACTTGTTCCTTTGTAACTTCATTTCCAGGGACTGAGTGTTCATAGGTTCACTAGAACAAGCTCAGATAACTTGGTTTCAAGAGCACATAGGTATAGATAAGTCTCCTTGTAACTGTAAATTTAATCATGTATATAATATCTAATTGCAAATAAGTTTCTCCCTTAGTTATCCCATTTTTAATTGTATTTGAATCTTCATTGAGTTATTTATTGTATATTCTGAAGAAATTATACAGAACAACTCAATGTTCAATTGTAACACAGCCTCTTGATTTCATGCCATTAATGTTCACAAATTGAGAGATCAAAAAAAACCCCAAACAAACCCAAGCCTTGCTTATTTAGAAATTGATTTCTCAATTAGCCTACATTAATCTGACCTGTTTGTACTCTTAATTTATAATTGTTCACATTATTGAACAGTCCACAAATTTTTAAACAACCTAGATAGTCTTTAATTTGATGAAAACATGCTTGCCATTTTCATTCTTAATTCTTATTTATTAAAAATAAAGAAATGCTTATTTATTTTTGGTCCTGTTTTCTTCATTCAGTGGCTACATCTTGGTGAATGATCTTCTGTGTGTCCTGCTACTTGTTAGTTATGTTGGTCATTTTTTTAATTGAGAAAAATGCAGTAGCTTGTAGTCCTTCATTCAGAAATGTTTCCCTGACTGCACAAAGCCTTATGCAGGCTGGTCTGAGATTGGGTTAGAGAACCTCCTGGTGTTCCTTCCAACCTGAATTCCCTTATGAATTGATACAAAAATTATGTTTTGGACAGGGTTTTTTTGTTGTTATTTTAGTCTTGCATAATACAAAGTCCTATGAAGTCTAAAGTTAGGAAATAAATACACAATCAACAAGTTTGATTCCTATAAAATACAGAAAGAGCAAATTAAAGAATTCTACTACAAAAAATGTAAAAGAATCCCCTAATTTATTTGAAAAAAATTACCTTAATGAAATTATTGAATGCATACTTCATGTTCCTAATCAGGAGACAGCTTGGAAGAAATACATGGTATACTATAAAAATATATGAAAGTGGAAAATAAATGAAGGTGTTAAAAATCCAAAACCAAAGCACAGAGTAGTCCTGATTTACCATTATTAATGTTTAGAGAGAGAAGTAGAAGGCACTGTGGACCCCTTGGAAGGTGCTTATGCAATGTTGTGATTCAAGTGTAGATGCCAGCTTGGAACTGAATTTTTTATTCCAAATAATAGATTTTGCATGATTTCCTTAGATTCTGTGCTGCTGCTCAAATGCAAAAGCACCTGTACTTGAACAGTGCTACTTGTTGAGGCCTTTATTCTGAATTCCTGTGTATTAATTCCTTACCCAGGATTTTGGATTTTTCTGTTTTTTTCTCAACATGCCTTGTGTATGAGGAGATCTCAGCCCTCGTGGGAAGGATGCAGTCATTGTAATGTCACAGAAATGAAAGGGGCACAGTTAAAATCTGCCCCTGGTGAAGTGATACCCATCAGTACCCACTTCTCTCTGTCTGTGGCCTGGTGATACTTGTGTCTGCAAAGGGGGAGATGCTTAAACTGACTCTGGAAACTCAAAATATCCACCATGCAAAGGCATTGTTCCCCCAGTCATGGCACCTTTGTCACCTTGGTGGTGTTCTTTTTAAAATATAAAAAACTCTGGGGTTTAAAGTGAAATATCTGTTTTCCTTGCTACAGATGCTTAAATCTGAAAATCATATGTATTTATAACTGCAGCTTCTTAATGTGCCTTGTAAAGAAATGCTGTGATGTTTTATCTTGGAAGTGTTTTGACAGGTTATTGTGCAAAGTGTTTTTAAGGTTACTCAGCAGAACCATTTCAGTGAAAGTTTCAAAGCTTCCTGCTGCTGGTACCTCATCTACTGTCTCATATGGAGGAGCATAAAAAGGCTGAAGTTGCATAATGAAAATTCTTTTTTAATTATTTACACTTTGGAGCCTTGTGAACAGCCAAAGTCCAGGTTTTGATGAAGAGTAAGATAGAGAAGAGGAAACATTTTGGGCATTGAAGCAGATGGTGGTAAATAATCTACTTAGAAACAGGTTAATCAATGGGGAAGATAATGAAAAATGAAGGAATAGGTTGAAATTAAAGGGGAGGCAGCATGAGGCTTTGGGAAGCCTTGAAACTGGTCTGGTAACTTAGCATTGCAGTTAAGTAAGGGGTAAAGAAAAAAAAGTTAAATGATGGCCAAAGAAAGTGTCAGGTTTGCAGGTTTTTTGTTGTTTTGGGTGATGCATAGGTTTCTTTAGGAGGAGAAAGCAAAATATTTGACACAAATGTTCTGGTTGATCTGCAGGTGTAATTTCAGCTGTTACAGGAGGAAATTATAGCAAAATTTGTAAGCATCTGATGGGCTTGGTTTTGCTTCAGGAAATGTTTTTGGAAGAAGGAGAGATCAAATCAGATGAGAAGGCAGAAGGAAAAAAAGTTAGGTTTCAAAAATATACGTATTTTGGCATTCTAAGAAAAGTCACTAAAGTTAAAATTAGCTGTGATGCTACATGAGTGTCTTTGAAACAAAAAAGCAATATTATTTAGCTTGTTAAATGAGAGAATTTTACAAAATCTTTTGTCCCATGCCTGGGAAATACTTGAGAAATACAAACTTCATATCACAAGCTGATAAGCATTGTGAGTAATGTTCTTATTCCAGTGAGATATTTTGGGGGAAGACAAAATTGACAGGAAAGGAAAAATCAGAATATGCTATAGTAGCAATGCAACATACAATTTCTCTTACATTAAAAATCTAAAAACTGAAACTACTACTATGCTGCTTCAGGAGCCAGAATGACCTCCTGCACCTCAGGGAACCTGCAACATATTCCTCAACGTTCCATAACCTTCCCCAGTGTTCCACAGCATTCCAGAATGTTCCACAGTGTTCCCATACCAGCCTTGAACGTGAAGCCCAAAGCTTTTCTCTAATTTACTTTCTAGTAACTGTTTTTATTATAGAATAATACATAATTTATAAGTGTATAAAGGCATCTTGCTCCCCAAACTGTGAGATGCAGTCAGCTCCTGCTGCTGGAAGAGCTCCTGGCTCAAGCCCCCAGAGAATGTGATGTGTCAAAAGGAGAAGCTGTGCAGGGAGGGACTGAGCTGCCTTGGTTGTCACTGAATTTGGGTTTCCTTCCTGACACAAGCATCACAGGTGGAAAAAAAAGTGGTGTAAGGAGGGACCTTCTTGTGTATAAACACATAAGTAGAGCACAAAGTCTCTTTAAAGGAAATATTTGGGAGAGTCAGGTCTTGGCCCTGGTTTGTTTTGGCAGTAAGAGCCACTGGCTGTTGTTGCCAGGTGTGTGCAGAACCAGACATCCTCTCTCGGCCTTTGGGGATGGTGCAGGCAGCACTGAGGAGAGTCTTAAGGCTGCAGAAAGGTCAAAAGCCAGGCTAAAATCACTTGAGGAATTTACCTTTACATTTGACATGGTGTGTCTCGTGCAGATTCTCTAAAAAAAAAACAAAACTAAGACATGAACAAAAGAACAAACCCAAACCAAAACCAACAAAGCACTGGTCTTATTATAGTAAATCTGTGTTCTTGCTGCTTTCATGGATGTTTCCAAAACCTGGAAGATGCAGGTGGTGTCTGTCAAAGTGAATGAAGTTCTGGTTCTAGCTGCAGAAAGAGTAGGAGGTTGTAGCTGATTTGTTGTTGTTTTGTTGTTTTTATTTCTGAATTGTTTTTTGAAGTGATGACAGTAAAGAGTTACAGCTTGGGGTTGTCCTGGCTCTTAGAAAATTAATGAATCATACTTCTGTGTTATAGGCTGTGATAAAGCACATCATGTTAAAAATAGTCTGTTAATTGCTCTGCTCAAACTGGCTGAATGCCTGTGTATTTTATTGTACAATTAATGTTGAAATTTAATTTCCAATATGTTTATTTGATTAGTCCATTATTGTCAGTGTTATGTATTAGTAGCACAAGTCTGTTAAGTTCTGGGATCTTACATACAACAATCACAAGAGTAAGGTGTGTTCTTTAGAAAGAAAATTTACATAAGTAAATGGAAAATTATGTTTAGAGTTGTTTGTAAAGTTAATTAGTATCTGTGGATGATTGGGTAGTACTGTAGGCTGAAGGGGTTTTTTTATTGGAGAGATCAGTGGAATTTGGTGCTGCAGATTTCCTTCCACACGTGCTGTGATGACTTGGAGGGGCTATTCTGAGTCTGAGATGAGTTCAGCTGTCATTCCATTTAATCCTTTCCCTCTCTTCAGAGATCTGTGGATTCAGTGCAGCCTTCTGCCTGCACCAGCACTTGGAACTCACTTCTGACAGGAGCAGAGCAAAATGGGAATTATTGTGTTGAGATGATTTTCTGAATTTTTAGGAATTTGTTACTTCAATTTTAATGATTTCAATATAAATCATTTTTTAGACCTGTGCTTTTGCATTCCACCTCACCATGGTCATAACACTGAGCAGCATTTTACCCTCAGCTATGATGCTTTTAACTTTCACTTTTTATTAACAAAGCTAATGTGAAAGCAAAGTGTTTCATGTTGCCAATTTAATTTCTTTAATTAAAAGTGAAAGTTATAAGCTGGTACAGCCGTGGGTGAAGTTCTAATGTCATCAATGGGGAAAAATGGTTTAAAATTGAAACTGTTGGCACAGCAGTGGCTCTCAATAGTACAGCACCTGCAGTTGTGACTCTTAACTTTATTTAATGAAAAAAGATGAATTTGAGGCATTAAAGACCCTCAGTGTACACATTGATAAGGGGGAGTAGAGCTGCAAGTGGCTTAGCTGGGATCAGATGGAGCTAAATGCAGGACAGACCCTGTGAGACATTGCCCAGCACAGGTGTGACAAGCTGGGACTTTCAAGCCCATACAAATCTCAACAGAAAACTTATTTTTGTTAGTGGAGCAAAAATTTAGCAACAGTGCAACTTGGACATCATTAATCAAGCAAAGTACTGAATAATTATGATAATGAAACACATCAGAAGTACTTTTAGTCTGTCCATCTGCATAGATTCAGAGTATGCTCCAATTTAAAAAAAATTGGTGCACGAATTTAAGTATGGAGTGGGTTATAAATACCTTTATAATTTTTAAAACACAGTTGCTTTCTAATTTTAGACAATTCAGTGAAATCTGAAGTACCCTTAAAACTACACTCTTCCATGTGTAATTAGATGTCTCTCTTTTTGTGGCCTCCTGCCTGAACACAAGCCAGGGGAAGAGCTGAGGTTTGGAACATTAGGGAGTTTGGTAATATGTAAATGAAGCCCCTTATTTCTGTTATTTTGAATACACACATTTAACATATGCTGCTTTTCATACTTTGGAAGTCCAGTATTTCCATAAACCTAATGTGATCTATGCAGTTTTCAGTTTCCAGATAAAGAACTCTCTAACACAAAGCACTTTGGTTCGTCACAATTAAAATATCAGGTTTTCTGGTCTAATAAAATAGCTGGTGTTTGGGAGAAATGTTAACAAGTCTGGTTTGCTGAATACATTCTCAGTAAGAGACAGCATTTAATATATTTAGAAGTATGTTATCTGCTCAGGATCAGTACTGGGTTTCTCTGAAATTACTATGGGAAGCTTGCTTGCTTCTAAAGGTGTTTATTCATCAACAGGAAAAGACATTACGTAAATTCAGCCTGCTTTATTTACAGATCTAGACATGATGAACAGGGAGGGGAAGGCAAAGGAATTGTGATAAAGTCCTTGAAAATATTTGATTTTGTGGGTTCTCTTATTTTAGTGGGTGTTTCCACAGCTTTAGAGAAAGGAAACACTGGTGCATGAAAAGATTTTGGAAAAGCATGTTTCACAAAACAGGTGGAGTGCTGCATATTAAGATTTGGACATTAGAGAGAAAGGAGAAAGGAAGAAAAAATCCAAAATATGAATTAACTGGAAGAAAAAAGTTAAACTGCAATTTTAAAAAAGCTGGGAATGATTAGTCAGTAGCTTGAGCAAAGGAAGCATAAAATACTAAAATAATTGCCTGGTGATGTTGACAATGTGGACAAGCACTACAGAGCTGAGCAGCAGCAAAATTGGGCAAACTCTCCAGAGGAGGGGAGAGATGTTCACGTGTGGAATGGAGTGTAAAGGGAATCCAGTGACATTTCTAAAGCTTATTTAAGCACCTCTCTTAAGCTTGACATTTGCATTTGCTTATATTTGCTTTAATCTGTGTTGCATGAGTATTGGTGAAGCCTTTTATAATTTACATTAGATCATAAAGTGAAGAATTAATGAAATAGTTCTGTTTATACTTGTCCTTTAATACATTTTAGCGTCCATATGCTGATGATTTTATTTCTGCAGCTTAATGGCATGGTAACCACCAGGAAAATATTTCAGCCTTACAAATCTGCTTTTAAAAGACTCTGTTAAAATTTACCTGAACACAAAAGAGTTAAATTCCTTAGGTTTTATTAGTAGTAGTGATACATCCAACATGAAGTTGGAATTCTGCTTGTTTGAAACAAGATTGTTTGGAAAAGCTCTTTGGCATGGGTTCAGGCAATAACTAGAAAATCACTGCATTATTCTAAATGTAAAAGTAGTTCTATCTTCACCTTCAGTCTGGGTTGTGTATTTAACTTCACCTGGTATTTTAGATCTTAATTTTTGAGACAAGATTCCTGTATTTGACATAATTCAGGAGTTGAGTACCTGTTTTTACCTTTGCAATAATTTTTATTGTATATTGACCGTGAACAAGCTGGGGGTTTGCACAGAGCAGATGATTTGCTTTTGCATGTTGAGATTATCCTGATCTCCAGATCTACTCTTATTTGGTCAGTTTCTGGGGAAAAAAGAAAAAGCCCCAACTTTTAAATGTGTTACTTTACTCTGTAGCTCTTGCAGAGTTTTTCCTTCACTTTTGGAACCCAGGAAATTGCAATGTTACTTTGCATCTGCTGCTTTAATTTTTCTTACAATGTCCCCAAACACAGCATATATCTGGTGTGTTTTCCAGGATTCTGTCATTTCCTTGTAGAAAGTTAGTAGCAATATTAGAAGTCTCAGCTGGATTCTCTCAGGACACTCTGCTTTCTCCTAAAGCTGATGTGCTTTTAACTTGTACTTTGCATTTGGCGAATTTTCAGCTTCATACAGGGCTATAACAATACTTTGTGTTTTTGTACTGCTTTCACTGTGAGACTCACAAGGCAATAGAAGTTGGTTGTACATTCATAAATTTATCATCAAAACCCATAAAAGGGCTAAATGTGCTTTTCCATACATCATACTGGAGAAACTGAGGCTCCAGTGATTGAATTGTTATTGCAGAATGACAGCAAGGACCTTGTTCAGCTCAGTTCATAAATACTGACCTGAGCCCATCTCCTAGAGAAGCAGCTCATTCACAGACTGGGATTTTGTTAATTTGGTTTTTAACCTAATGGGTATAAATAGAATCAACTTCTTTAGAAATCCAGCTCTCTGGCAGACCCACATATTTAATTAAATACCTTTTGTCCTTTGAACATTAAATTTATATTTAGGTCATAAATTTATATTAGGTCACATTATCTACGTTCTTCTTTTTGTCTGGCCACAGGAGTTAGAAGGAACCTCAGCCTGTCTTGAGGTGGAGTTTCTTCCTTGGTTGGCACAACTGCAACTTGAGAGTCTGATTTGGTCTGTGGCTATCTCAGATTTCAATTTGTCATTTCTTTGCTGCAGACACTGTCCTGTCCAACAGCCCTTTTAGCCAACAGACACAAAAGCACTTGTAGGTGTTGGAAGGTGAAGCAGATCTACACAGTGGAAGAGTTAAGCACATCTAAAAATCTCTTTTTTGTTTAATGTCACTTTGCATTATCAGCACTGTTTTATATAGGTGTGCTATATAAGCTGAAAGAAAAATAATCCCAGTTCAAAAAACCCAACCAAACTCACAAAAGCCACAAAACTAACAGGAGAAAGGATATGAAATTCTGTGCCAAGTCAAGCCAAGGCACTCTCCAGGTATCAAGAATGGTACAGGGCCCTTTTAAGTGTAAGCCCTTAAAACCTATCGCCCTTTGTTTTTGAATTCTGACCAGAATATGGTATGAAAAATTTAAACACCAGGAAAAAAAAAATCTGAGAATATGTAAGTTTGCAAACTAATATTCTTTCAAGTTTCAGGTCTGCCTTCAGGTCTGCCTTCAGCATAGCAATAAGCACAGAATGATAGGAGAGGGCACAGATATTCCTTTAGGAGTAGTGTAAATGATATCACTTTAAATCTCAAAGAAATACTGAAGCAGAACTGCTATATCTCCCAGGTATCAGGAACAACAGTTTTCCATGGATGTCACAAGTACTATTGGAGCTTCTTACAACTTTTCATGCAACATTTGCTGAATGCTGACCTATCACACATTTATAAAATTACAATGTGTGTATTATCTGCCTCTTGAGTTTTAAATTCCATCAGTCTGAGAACATGTAGTGAGCACAAATATAAATGTAATGGTTTTTAACATATGGTTATAAAATAGTCTGTGTCTAAAGAAAAGTTACAACTTGTTATTGCAATTAAATGATCTGCCTTTAAAGCTGTTCCTGGTTTTGAAGGAAAATACAAAAGTTGTCATTTAGCAATATTTATCTAGTTTTAAAAATGACAACATTAATATTAATAGTAGTGCATGGATGGGGTTAACAGAGTGTATTTCTATGCTATACTCAAAATAAGCTCATATGAAATAGTAACATATTTATTACAAAGGTTTATCTTTTGGGGGGACTACTCTACAATGGTTTTCTTCACATTCTCTACCAAGAGCTAAATACAGGCTTAATTGCAAACAGTAAATTTTAAAATATGTGACTGTAAGGACTTAAATTAAAAAGTTTGGATAATGGAAAAGGTCTAACTTCTGCTCTTGGATGCTTAAATTTGTTTGTATTAAATAATTAAATCTAAACCTGTATGGGAACTTGCACATTGACAAACACATGGGTGGGTTGGGGGGTTTTTAATTTGTTTGGGGTTTTTTGTTTGTTTGGGTTTTTTTGTGTTTTTGGTGGAGGGGTTTGTTTGGCTTGGTGGAGGGGTTTTTTGTTTGGTTTGTTTTTTTAAATTCAAATCTTGAATTCATCTCATTTACAACTGAACATTTAACAATCTTTTGGATGAGGCTCATAGGTTTGAAATTGCACTTCTATCAATTTAAGTGTCCCATGTACATACCTTGTATCCTGTTCCTATTTCTTTGCTCTTTTTTAACTTACTGCAACAGATGAGGGGTTCTTAAACCATCTGTTAACCTTTTTTCCCCATTTTTTTTTAAACATGTAGAGTCGCTCAAGGCAAGAAGACCCAGAGCAAGCTAGACTGAAACAAAAAGCAAAGGAGGTAAGCAGAGCTAGAGATCATTACACTTGACATTTCAAGGCTTGAACATATTAATTTTTTATGCCTTGCTACTTGTATATCGTTAATAAAAATCTGACTAAAAACTTTTTAGGATGTATTTGTTGCTTTGCCTTTGATCTTAATGTTTGCAAACTAATACATTAATACATGTGAAGCCTAAGGAGATTTTATAAGAGAATATTTCCATACATTACATTTTCATTTCCATTTTAGGTAGCTGTAGCTTTTGTTGGGTTGTTGATGACAGCAGCTCTAGATTTTGGTGGAAAATGTACTCCTTTGTCTTTTTGTAAAATGTCACTTGCTTAGAAATGTGCTGCTTAACAATTCTGTTCTGGTAACATTTTTTTCAAGTAATGTAATTGCCAATCATTTTCTCTACCCTGTGATTCAGTGGACTGCTTACTTATTTGTCTAAATTATAATAATCTAAAAAATATCAATTTCCCACGAAGTTGTGATGTGTTACTCTAAGAGTACCTTAATTTGCTATAAATGAGTGACTGTCCTTTGCTTAAGGCATCTCACGCCTTAGGATTGGGTTGTAACTTAAATCAATTAGAAAGATTAAAATATCCATCAGTTGAAAGCAATTTCAGCAAAATGATGCCATTCTTTTTAGCCAACTTGTTTGGATATCCATATTAGCAGGTAATAATTATGCACTGGAAGGTAAGATATACAGAAAAATGCAAATAGCAAGTTCCTTTGTATTGACCTGTTCTTCCTGTTTCTTTTCCCTCTTGGCAGTATTCTGGAGACCCGTTAACTACACAGATTTTATGTATATAATAGTCAAAAAACCCCAAATACATGGATGAGTTCTATTTGTCTTCATTTCATTCTGTGATTTTGTAGTAAGACTTGCTGAAATGAATTCTTGTAAACATTAGTCCAGGCCTTAGTGTTTCCAGAGTCAGATTTGTTAAGCAAGCACTGAAATTAAATAGTGTAATCAAATATTTGGCAGGAAAAGAGGCTGGATTTTAATAACACTTGGGTTCTGTATGTAGCCAGTGAATGCAAAGGAAGAATCAGATTTCTGAGAGCAATTGATGGCAGGCAGAAAGGGCTGTTGAGCTGAGAACTGAAGGTGTTGTGCTGCTGTGAGTGAACAGAGCTGGGATTTAATGCATTGCTGCTGCTGCATCAGTGTTGGCTTTCCTGGGCATTCTTTCTTGGCCGTTGGAAACTTGAGGAAGTGAAAGACAGGGAGAGTAACCTCACATTTTCCAGTAATCACAGTGGAACAGCTGTTCCTTAATAGCTGGGAG